>NC_134785.1:54046907-54079407 GCF_046742065.1 Oratosquilla oratoria | reverse complement strand
CCCTCCATTTTTGCGGGAGTTTACCTCGCATGAAAAAGAGCGGCATATCAAATTGCAATTTTCCAGTTCACTAATCTTAGTTGGTTTAGTACGTCCAAACGTTTGAAGACTCTTTCCTTCAAGTCAGGAACTGAACCCGAAAGATGTTTAGTGTTTTTGTTTTGTCTCAAGTTGACAGTAGTCCATAAGCGCTTGATTAGGATGTAAGCTAACGACTGAAAATGCGAGGAGAGGTGTGAATATTAATCTTGTAGCGATTTTACTTTGATGTAAGCAAACGATTGAAAACGCGATGAGAGGTGTGAATATTAATCTTTTAGCGGTGTTACTTTGAGAAGAGAAAGAGGTTTAGTGTTTTTGTTTTCTCTCAAGTTGATAGTATCCCATAAGCGCTTGATTAGGATGTAAGCGAACGACTGAAAATGCGAGGAGAGGTGTGAATATTAATCTTGTAGCGATTTTACTTTGAGAAGAGAAAGAGGTTTAGTGTTTTTGTTTTCTCTCAAGTTGACAGTAACCCATAAGAGCTCGATGAAGATGTAAACGAACAACTGAAAATGTGAGAAGAGGTGTGAATATTAATCTTGTAGTGATGCTAAAGTGAGTAGAGAAAGAGGTTTTGGTGGGTTCGTCTTCTTTATTATGAGGTAAGAGTGTGCTGGTTTTACATACTGATGATTATTGATGTTTTTTTTTTTTTATGTGAGCTATAGTGGAGCCCGCCGCTGGTTTGGGCGGCTATGGGACGCGTAGGTAGTGACCCGTGGTGCGTAATTACATAACTGCACTGGATTAGGTTAGGTCGGGTCAAGCAGGGTCGCACTGTCAAAGTAGCGTCAGGTCTACCCTTGTGGGCGACATGACGTGCGTTCCATGCCACGTGGTTATCGTGGTGTGTACAATCTACGTGCGGTTAGAGAGGAGGAGATCCGCGCTGGAGCCAAAGGAAAACGGCCTAATTGACTAAACGGGTTAATTAAAAATCAAACCAAATTACCTTTAACGCATTAAGCATGAGATCCTACCCTCAGCTAATGATAAAAAATGGCGTTAGAAGAACAAAATATATATGATACGACATCGAAACAAAAAGGCTAAGCAGAGATTCTTCCCTTGCTCTCTGACGCAAAGCATCAGAAGAAAAAAAAGAGAAAAATTCATTTGAAAGAAATACATAAATTCATGTGTAAGAAAATGTAATATTGTAGAAAATCAGTAGCGCAATGAACGTAATATCTGAATGGAACTAGAATTTTTGAAGAAAAAAAAGTATTTGGTAATTGGTTCGGGCATTTGACTCTCTTATCAGTGAAATCTACTCGACTTCATTCAGGAAGAGTGGGAAAAAACATCTTATCTACAGTATAATTCACACGTACTTTGTAAAGCTGTAAGTTCTGACTGATTTGCTTTCTTGTGAGGCTATATGTATTCTACCACATTATTCCCATTTTCCTTCACTTCGCGTACTTTCCTCCTGCATTTAAATAATTCTTTTATCTTCCCTGTAGTACTAAAGGTTACTGTTAATCCAAACCGGTTTTACCTGCTAATTTGTTAAACTTTTTATCGTGTTTTTTTCCGCTACTTTATCTGACATATAATGGAATTAGCAACCCTTGCTTACTTTGAGTTCGTGCGGAATTTGCGGCTTACTTAATATACGAGACAGATCTTTAAACTCGTTCTCACAGTACTACCACGATTTTCTCACCGCAGACGTTTAAGGTGGTTATCACATTGGGCTATTTTTCCTACAACCTCCGATAAATCGACGGTACAGACCAATTCCATAACTTTTCCTGCCTTAAAGTCACTATAGGCGAACTTATTTTGCTTTCTCAACAATTTACACATAGTGTCATTTGCTATGCTGAATGACATACATACAGTTTTCTTACTTCTGTATAAATATTGTGTTCTATTTTTTTCTTTCTTGTACTCTGAGGATGTCGTAATAGACGAAAACGTTCAGTATTCCGACTTTAATTTCCCTGTGGTTTCTGCAATATTTTTTCGTCACGCGTTATTGTGATTATTTTTTATACATACATATATATATATTTATATATATATATATATATATATATATATATATATATATATATATATTTATATATATATATCATGTGAGTGGAAATTACCTAACAGCTCTTATACTTGACGAGGAAGACTTGAAATGCAAACATTCCTCAGTCTAGCCTCGAACAAAGGGGCCCCAATGGAAAGAAATATGAGGTACTATTAAACATTATTTAGAAAGGTACTGTTTCCTAAATCACAGTCAGAGGAACATCTGATGAAAGCTTGCCCCATGTAAAACAAAAATAATGAATAGATAACCGAAGAACAAGGTACTAGAACGAGAAATACCTTCATACAATTTGAAAGATTGAGTATACGGGAGACAGAGGTATTGGCGCGAGATGGAAGAGAGTGGAGAAGAATATGAAAGAGTTGAGGGAGAGAGAGGGAAAGAGAGAGAGAAATAGAGAGAACAGTTGGAACTGAAAGAAAAAAGGGTAGGAAAGGTATAGATCAGATAAAGGAGGATGTAGAAAAACAAGAGAATATAGAGGAAGAGAAAAACACAGAAAGGAAACGAGGATCCGTTTCTGGAATGGTAAACTAAATTTATTTTACTTTGGTCATTAGTAACAGTCTGATAAATCAAACAAACATCATATTTCTTTTACAAAAGAATTACAAAGGCGGAGCATGCTGACAGGAGACCTTTTGGTCCATAACTGGGTCGGATACAAAAATATATATTAATGATAAATAAATAAATAAATAAAATAGAAATAAAATAAAAATTATAATAATATGAATAATGATCAATAAAATAAAATATAAAATAAAATTTGTAATAATATAGATAATGATAAATGAATTAAATAAATGCATAGATATAGTTAAATGATAAAGAAACAAGTAAAAAATAAATAATAATAAATTAAATAAAAAAATAAAAAATAAATCTTTGATTAGGTATACATTCTTTATAGTTTAACATTTCAACGTGGTGTCTATATACTCAATTCACATTTATCTATATTTGAAATTTACTGCGAGCATATGGTTCCTAGATTTTATGATATTTTTGAAAAAGTACAACGACGAGATTCTATAAAGCAATTGAATATAATATTTGCTTCTCATTTATTATTAGTTATATGTCAATTTATTATTATTTACCATTTACCCGTTTGCTTATTATTTAACTAAACCTATGTATTTTTTATGTATCTTATTTAATATTTATATTATTATAGTCTTTATTTATTCATTTATTTATTTATCATTATTATGATTTTTTTCGCATCCGACCTAGATATGGACCAAAAGGTCTCCTGTCGGCATGCTCCGCCTTTGTAATCCTTTGTAATCCTTATTACGTAAAATAGAAAAATAGAAGAAAAAAAAATCCCTAGAGATAGGGACCCAGGAATGAATTGACATAATCCTTCATAATTCAAAAGAAAATTTATATCTTGAGTTGAAAATATCCACCTATTCATTTATTCATTAATTTATTGACATTTATTCATTTACTTATTTATTTATTTGATCATTTGATTATTTATTTATTTTATTGGTCTACATTTTTATCCATTCATTTATCTATTTATTGAATTATTCATTAATTTATTCATTCATTCACTGAACTGATAACACGGGTTTGTCTGAGAGGCAACTGAAAACCGAGTTGCCAGTTGTATAATTAATCAACGAATAAACTCGACTTCCCGTGAAGAAGCTCACATCTAACACATTTAGAAAGATTTAAGATGCACTTAAACAAAAAACAGTTAAGCATTATTTTTCTATTTGTTTATTTTTTATTATTAATTTTTTATTTATTCATTTATCTATTTATTCATTTATTTATTTATCTATCTATCTATTTACTTGTCTATTAAGTTAGTTATCTATTATCTCTCAAATGTGTGTGTGTGTGTGTGTGTGTGTGTGTGTGTGTATTCACCTTGGTCTTTCACCTTGGTCTTTTGGATCACGTGTTGGACTCGTGATCGACAGCTATTTCCCTCCTGGAAGAGAGCTCAGAGCTCGTAGGTCCGATCTATGGGTAATGCTATGACCTTGCACACACACACCCCCAACTCCCCGCCCACGAGAGTTGGAGTAACACCCCTCAGCGCTGCGATACTGTGTGTGTGTGTGTGTGTGTGTGTGTGTGTGTGTGTGTGTGTGTGTGTGTGTGTGTGCACGCGCGTATGTGTGTTTCATTGTTATGTACCAAACTACTTGTATTTCCATTGTATTGTGGTCGACGTGAAACGTTTACCTATCGACAGAGCCAGTCACCTTTGCCCTACGTGCACGGGTATCCTTTGCAAGTGGCAGTCACCGGTAGGCACGTTTGCATCAAAATACTCTTGGCTGAAACCAAATCCAACTTAGGTTTGGTTGCAACGTGGCTGGCCAGAGCGGTTCCAGATACTCGCAACATCAAAAGTGGTCAAGTCTGTTTTTCTTCGTTCCTCTTCTTCTTTCTCTCTCTCTCTCTCTCTCTCTCTCTCTCTCTCTCTCTCTCTCTCTCTCTCTCTCTCTCTCTCTCTCTCTCTCTCTCTCTCTCTCTCTCTCTCTCCCTCTCTCTCTCTCCCTCTCTCTCTCTCCCTCTCTCTTACTCGCAACATCAAAAGTGGTCAAGTCTGTTTTTCTTCGTTCCTCCTCTCCTCCTCTCTCTCTCTTTCGCTCCTCCTCTCTCTCTCTCTTTCGCTCCTCCTCTCTCTCTCTCTCTCTCTATCTCTATCTCTATCTCGCTCCTCTCTCTCTCTCTCTCTCTCTCTCTCTCTCTCTCTCTCGCTCCTCCTCTCTCTCTCCTTCTCTCCTCTCTCTCGCATTCTCTCCTCTCTCTCTCTCTCTCTCTCTTACTCGCAACATCAAAAGTGGTCGGGTCTGTTTTTTTCTTCGTTCCTCTTCTTCTCTTCTTTCTCTCTCTCTCTCTCTCTCTCTCTCTCTCTCTCTCTCTCTCTCTCTCTCTCTCTCTCTCTCTCTCTCTCTCTCTCTCTCTCTCTCTCTCTCCCTCTCTCTCTCTCCCTCTCTCTCTTTTTATCGTTTTCTTTTTTCTTTTTTTTTTCGTCTCTCTCCCCCTTAGGGCTGATACTCTCGTGTTAAGCTGCGTAATCATCTGTCATATAAAAACGTTCATTATGTTGAGAGTCCCGCCTATTTGCCAAAGAATGAAGAACAGTACAAGAAGAACATCACGAGGCGCAGTCGCCTTCCAGTAGTCCTTGGATTTAATGACCTCCATCCAGGAATCCTAAAGTTAAGTTTTTTGGAATTTCGGTCGCGGACTAATCACTCTCCGGCCGCATCTGTGAAATATCCCACCTCTGCCACCATTCCTGAAGAGATTCCTCGCTTTTTGTGGAATGGCCGCATATAGGTCTCCTCCCCAGTTAATACCATGAGTCAGATCAAGGGACATTTTTGGTGACGTTCAGGTCATATGAGGTCACAGGTGACCTTCAGGTCATATCAGGTCACAGGTGACGTTCAGGTTATATCAGGTTACAGGTGACGTTCAGGTCATATCATGTCACAGGTGACGTTCAGGTCATATCATGTCACAGGTGACCTTCAGGTCATGTAAGGTGACAGGTGACCTTCAGGTAATATCAGGTCACATGTGACGTTCAGGTCATATCAGGTCACAGGTGACCTTCAGGTCACAGGTGACGTTCAGGTCATATCAGGTCACAGGTGACCTTCAGGTCATCTCAGGTCACAGGTGACCTTCAGGTCATATCAGGTCACAGGTGACCTTCAGGCCATATCAGGTCACAGGTGACGTTTAGGTCATATCAGGTCACATGTGACCTTCATGTCATATCAGGTCACAGGTGACGTTCAGGTCATATCAAGTCACAGGTGATGTTCAGGCCATATCATGTCACAGGTGACGTTCAAGTCATATCAGGTCACAGGTGACCTTCAGGTCATCTCAGGTCACAGGTGACCTTCAGGTCATATCAGGTCACAGGTGATGTTCAAGTCATATCAGGTCACAGGTGACGTTCAGGCCATATCAGGTCACAGGTGACCTTCAGGCCATATCAGGTCACAGGTGACGTTTAGGTCATATCAGGTCACAGGTGACCTTCAGGTCACATCAGGTCAGCAAGCTGGTTAAGACGAGACGGGAGTCATTGTCACCAAAGGCGAATTGAAGAAATCTTCGTTGCGACATTTGTCCCCCAAGGCGTTGGATATTGACAAAGAAACACAACACAGAACTACAAACCACAAGTACTAACGCCACTATAACCGGAACCACCACAACGACAGCTAATGATACTACCATCATCACCTCTGCTGCCACACACACACACACAACCCTTCCACCACACACACAACCACGACCTCCCCCACCTCCACGATCCACCTTCCAACAGTGTTGCCAACTGTCCTATTTTTTCCTTCTTCCACATCTGATCACCCACTCCCACTCCCCCTCCAACTCCTCTTTCCCTCGTCCCTATCTTCCTCTTCTTCCTTCCATCCTCACGCTCATCTTCACCCTCCTTTTCTTTTTTCTATCTCTCCTCCTACTCCTGCTACTACTACTACTACTACTTCTACTACTTCTACTACTACTACTACTACTACTACTACTACTACTACTACTACTACTACTACTACTACTACTACTACTACTACTACTACTACTACTACTACTACTTCTACTACTACTACTACTACTACTACTACTACTACTACTACTACTACTACTACTACTACTACTAATACTACTACCACTACTACTACCACCACTACTACTACTACTACTACTACATCTACTACTACTACCACTACTACTACCACTACTACTACTACTACTACCACTACTATTCTCCTTCATCGTTCTCCTCCTCCTCCTCGTCCTCCTCCTCCTCATCATCATCATCATCATCATCATCATCATCATCATCATCATCATCATCATCATCATCATCATCATCATCATCATCATCATCATCATCACCACCACCTTTACAAACACCATCATCATCATCACCTTCACAATCACCATCTTCCTTTCCGTCTCCCCTCTTTCACGTCACGTTCTCCCCCATCCCTTTCCCTCCTCCTTCCACTCTTTTCCCCTCTTCCCCCCTTTTTCCCCTTACCCATCCTCCCCCTCCCCCTTCCCCTCACTCTTCCCCTCACTCTTCCCTTCCCCTCCCCTCCCCCTCCCTCTTCCCTCCCCCTCCCTCTTCGCTCCCTCTTCCCTCTCTCCTCCCCTCCCTCTTCCCTCCCCTCCTCCTCTCCCCCTCTCTCTTCCCCTCCCCTCCCTCTTCCCCTTCCTCTTCCCCTCCCCTCCCTCTTCCCCTCCCCCTCCCTCTTCCCCTCCCCTCCCTCTTCCCCTCCCCTCCCTCTTCCCCTCCCCCTCCCTCTTCCCCTCCCTCTTCCCCTCCCTCTTCCCTCCCTCTTCCCCTCCCTCTTCCCTCCCTCTTCCCCTCCCTCTTCCCCTCCCTCTTCCCCTCCCCTCCTTCCTCCCCTCTTCCAATTTTCTCCTCCCTCCCTCTTTCCCTGTCCTCCCCCTCCCTCTTCCCCTCCCCTCCCTCTTCCCCTCCCCTCCCCCTCCCTCTTCCCTCCCCTCCTCCCCTCCTCCCCTCCCCTTCCCTCCCCTCCTCCCCTCCCCTCTTCCCCCCTCCCGTTCCCCCAACTCGTACGTTTATCCTCTTGACCTTCCATGTCGTCTCAGTCCACCTTCTCCTCCTTTGCCGCATTACCCACTCCTTCGTTTCTCTCCAGCTACTTCGTCTCGCCTCCTCCTCCTCCTCCTCCTCCTCCTCCTCCTCCGGCTCTTCCTCCCCTCCTCTCCCTTGTCTTCCTCCCCCTCTTCCTCCTCCTCCTCCTCCTCCTCTCCTTGGTTCATGGGTATTTTTTGTTTTCGATCTCTATGACAGATTACTCTTTTTGTCTTCTTCATTCACTTTTAGCATTCTCTTTTTTTCTCTCTGTTGCTGTTTTGTCACTATTTGCCCTCTCTCTCTCTCTCTCTCTCTCTCTCTCTCTCTCTCTCTCTCTCTCTCTCTCTCTCTCTCTCTCTCTCTCTCTCTCTCTCTCTCTCTCTCTCTCTCTCTCTCTCTCTCTCTCTCTTTCTCTCTCTCTCTCTCTTTCTCTCTCTTTCCAGTTCCTCTCTCAACCTGTTGCGGGTTCTTCCCTTCGAGGTGCCAGTCGCCCTCGCTGGCGCCTAGTGCTTGGTTCTGCTTGAGCAGGTCTGAACATTTACATCGAAATTTATTAACAACGGTTTGTACTTGGTCTGCCTTTATACACCTATTCCCCGTCTACAGAACGATAGTACGCTGCGACTGTTTGTACACAAATGTGTTCACACGTGGTCATGATTATGCGTAAGTGTATTTGCATTCGAATGGAGTCTATGCGGCCAGGCGCATAATGTCAGCATGGTTGTTGATCGAGGGTTATGCTGCCTCGCAAACTTGCTTGCGTCTTGCTTGCAGTGGCTCATGGACATGATGTCAGCATGATTGTTGATCGTGGGTTATGCTGCCTGACAAAACTTGCTTTAAGCCATGCTTGCAGTGGCTCATGCATATAATGTCAGCATGTTTGTTGACCGTGGATTATGCTGCCTGACAAACTTGGTTTAAGTCATGCTTGTAGTGGCTCATGCATATAATGTCAGCATGATTGTTGACCGTGGGTTATGATGCCTGACAAAACTTGCTTGCAGTGGCTCATCCATCCAGTCACGACTGTCTGGAACTTGCCTGTGCGCAAATGCATCGTCTGCATACATGAGCACAGATAGTCATGAGTAAGTCCAGAGGGTTTTCCATAATGTTTTTGTTAAATGTAATAGTATAGTACAGCGTTCCTCAACCAGGGTTCCCCGGAACCCTAAGGTTCCGCAAAAGGTCCCTAAGGGTTCCGCGAGAACAAGTGAGATAATCTAATGCACTTTTGATTTTTTATCTAATTTCATATACGTAATATAATTAAACTAAACACACACGACATATTCTTGGTTATTGTAATAATGTAATATAGACATCATCCTATCTAACCTATTATTACGATGAAAATAAAATGAGAAAGATTTTTTTTTTTTTTTTTTTTTTTTTTTTTTGCGCAGGGGTTCCTTGAGACATGCAATTTATTTTATAGGTTAAGCAAGGTCAAAAAGGTTGAAAAACACTGGTATAGTTAATAGATTTCCTCGTGTATTGGTCATTTATAATACGATGGTTGTTTTCACATGGGCTATCGGCCACAATTTCATATAATCTTAGATGCTTTGTTTGATTTGATTCACCTGTTCGTTATCTTTACTATCAGTAGCATTACAGAAGTGATTGAAGTTATGTTTGTATTCATGCAACCGAGATTCTTCACGGCCATGCTTGGACAAAGCTGTGCTTGTATACACGTTTCAGCTTGATCTTGCACTAAGTATCTGCGCATACATAATGTATATAGTTATTGTTGACACAAAGGCTGTTGCACATGTCGTGTGGACAGTTGTACATGTACACAATTATGCTTGAACTCTGCTGTGTTCACAATATGTATTTGTACAGGTCTGCTTGCGTACATAAGTTGTACTTTATTAGAGTTATGTGTTTACACAAATGCATTTGTACTTAGTTGTGTTTGCACACACATTTTGTACCTGTAGACAGTTGTACAAGTACACAGTTGTGCTTGGATGTACATGACGTTGTACACACATGTACTCGTACATTTGTGGTAGAGTAAACTCTGTACGTACACAAACATTTGTGCTTGAACACGGTCGTGTTTTTACATATATTCTGTACCTGTACACAACGGACACAGTTCTGCTTGCACCAAAGCAGATTCAGGTGCCCTGGGCTGCTGTTAAAGGTCAAAGGTCACAGGCTGAGGTCAACTTTTGCTACACTTGTGCTGACCAGCCTTCTGTGCGGAACCATTACCTCATCACCACGCCCTCAACTCCTCCTCACGTCCTCAACTCCTCCTCCACCTACACCCTTCAACCTCCACTCCTTGCGGACGCCTGCAACTCAGCCCTTCTCATCCTCTCCTCCTTTTCTTCTTCCTTCTCTTCTTCCATCTCCTCCTCTCCCTCCTCCTTGCCATCGCCCTCCCGTCCTCCTTCGCTTCTTCCATCTCCTCCTCTCCCTCCTCCTTGTCATCGCCCTCCCGTCCTCCTTCGCTTCTTCCATCTCCTCCCTTTCTTCTTCTTCCTCTTCCTCTTCCTCCACCTTTTCTTCCCTCTCTTCTTCCATCTCCTCTCCCTCCCTCCTCCTTGTCATCGCCCTCCCGTCCTCCTCCACTTCATCCATCTCCTCCCTTTCCTCCTTGTCATCACCCTCCACTCCTTCTCTCCTTCCTCTTCCTCCACCTCTTTCGCCTCCTCCTCCTCCTCCTCCTCCTCCTCCTCCTACTCCTCGGCTTCCACCTCAGCATCTTGCATGCGCCATTCATCCACCCCGTTTCGGTCTCACTCCCCCCACTCCCCCACTCCCCCACTCCCCCACTCCCACTCCGCCTCCCTGCCACCCCACAACTCCTTCTTGGAGTCAAAGAGACCTCCACCTCCCAACGCGATCAACCTCTCAAACCTCACCGGCTTGGTCCATTCCAGCCAACATTAGCTTCAAACCATCCTCGTGCCTCCCTCCCTCACTCCCACAGTCTTAGCTTCCATACGCTCTCCCCTCCCCTTCTTCCGTTGCTCCCTCCTCCCTTTTGTTTTCCCTTTCTTCCATCTTCCCTTCTTCCCTCCCTACCTCCCTCACTCCCACAGTCTTAGCTTCCATACACTCTCCCCTCCCCTCCTTCCGTTGCTCTCTCCTCCCTTTTGTTTTCACTTTCTCCTTTCCCTCTCTACTTTGCTCCC
This sequence comes from Oratosquilla oratoria, assembly GCF_046742065.1. Classification (NCBI taxonomy): domain Eukaryota; kingdom Metazoa; phylum Arthropoda; class Malacostraca; order Stomatopoda; family Squillidae; genus Oratosquilla; species Oratosquilla oratoria. The sequence goes on along the minus strand of NC_134785.1, from coordinate 54,068,516 downwards.
TCTTCCCTCCCTATCTCCCTCTCACCCTCAGACTTAGCTTCCATACACTCTCCCCTCCCCTCCTTCCGTTGCTCCCTCTTTTTTGTTTTCCTTTTCGTTCTTCCATCTCTACTCTTCTCCCTTCTTCCCTCCTTACCCTTCCTTTTGTTTTACCTTTCTTCCTTCCCTCTCTACTCTGCTTCCCTTCTTCCCTCCCTACCTCCCACCCTTCATCCCTCTTTCCCTGCCTCCCTCTCTCTCCCTCTCTCCCTCTCTCCCTCTCTCCCTCTCTCCCTTCCTTCCACTCCCTCCATTTAGCTTCTTCTTTCTCTTCTTGATTTTATCTTTCCCTTTTGACCATTCTTCCTTGTTCCTTTCCTACTTTCCTCCATTCCTGTTTTCCTATCTTCCTCCCTCCTATTTGACTCCGAAAAAAATATAATAATGATAAATAGATAAATAGGTAAATAAACAAAGAAATAAGAATTATGATAATGTAAACAAAAATGAAATGAATAGGTAAAGTTAAATAATAAACAAAGACGTAAATAGTAAATAATAAAAAAACAGATAAATTATAATAAATGATAATCAGGCAAATAATGATAAACAGACAAATAATAACAAACAAATAAACAAATAATATAAGATGAATGGCAGGTATTACAGCATGTTGCTTAGGTGTTTATCTAAACGAATCTTAAAGGTTTGAATGGAACTACATTGCACTGTCTCTACAAGAAGTTTATTCCATTCATTAACTACACAACTGGCGAAGTTGTTTCTGCTCACTTCCAAATTAATTTTTTTTCCTGACAGTTTGAGACCATTATTTCTTGTCGGATTCTCATATATATATATATATATATATATATATATATATATATATATATATATATATATATATATATAAATATATATATATTATATACATATATATTTGTGTGTGTGTATGTGTGTTTATCAGAAACGAGTGTTCGTGGGGGACCGTAGTTTTAGAACAAGGAAGTGAATAACAACATCTTAGATTTATTTTCCAAACGTTTCGGCAATGATGTTGTTGTCTTCAGTGAATCTACATAATAATGAAATCGTGAAATAAAAGAGTGAGTGAAAAAAAAGCCATACATGAACTCTGACCTCTCATTCGGAAGGCTAATCACGAATCCATCACGTGATCCAAAATGTCGGTGAATTATATGAACGCAGTAGTCTAAACATTTGTATGTATCACTAGTGCGAAATGTAGTAACACATTTGTAAATCACAACTAACACCACAGTCGGACGAAAGAAAGAGTTCAGTAAGCGAAACTGTATATTTCGACTGCTAACTGCAACCCTCTTCAGTAGGCAGTTAGCAATCGAAATATATAGTTTCGCTTACACTACTCTTTCTTTCGTCCGACTGTGGTGTTAGTTGTGACTTGTATTATGTTCTTTTGATATGACAATGTATCATTAGAAAGTAGAGATTGACTCAGAATACGGGTTGATGTATTTGGTGAAATGGAAGGTTTTTAGGCAAGGGAAGGGTCAAAACAAATGAGAAGAGAATGTTACATTAGCCCAGTCCAACGAAGAAAGATCCCTGCTACTCCTTCTCCTCTTGAGTAAAAGCAGCAACGACTGCAACAGCACAGTAGAAGAGAGGCCAAACGCAAAGTATGGGATCCAATATATTTGACGTTTCTGAAGAAGCCCTGCTGGCCGAAACATCAAATATATGGTCTCAAACTGTCCGGAAATAGATTCAATTTGGAAGTGGGTAGAAACAACTTTGCCAACCGTGTAGTTAATGAATGGAATAAACTTCCTGCACAGGTAGTGCAATGTAGTTCAGTTCGAAGCTTTAAGAATCATTTAGATAGATACCTAAGTAAGATGCTGTAATGATTATAATTTATCTTATATTATTTGTTTTTGTTTTGTTATCTTTTGTCTGTCTGATTTTCGTTTATTATTAGTTATATGTCAATTTATTATTATTTACTAATCACCTGTTTGTTTATTATTTAACTATACCTATGCATTTATTTATGTATTTTATTTGTTATTTACGTTATTTTAGTTTTTATTTATTATCTTATTATTAATATGATTTTTTTTTTCGCATCCGACCTAGATATGGATCAAAAGGTCTCCTGTCGGTATGCTCCGCCTTTGTAATCCTTTGTAATCCTTGTATTGGATCCCATACTATGCGTTTGGCCTCTCTCCTTCTCCTCTTCCTCCTCAATCACCTCGATCTTGCCAGAATGGGCAGAACCTCCCCCTGATCTCCAAGACTGCCTCATCATCATCGAGGTCCTTCTTTATCGCGTCTACCCGTGGCACCGAAAGTCCCGCGTCGTTCCGACGATGCCCGCAGGCTGGAAGCAACCCGCAACGGAATCCTTTTGCCTTATATGGCTCGTCTCTCTACCTCCAAAGACCCGGCTCTCTACCTCCAAAGCCTCTCTACCTCCAAAGCCCGGCTCTCTACCTCCAAATCCCCGTCTCTCTACCTCCAAAGCCCCGGCTCTCTACCTCCAAAGCCCCGGCTCTCTACCTCCAAACCCTCGGCTCTCTACCTCCAAAGCACCGGCTCTCTACCTCCAAAGCCCCGACTCTCTACCTCCAAATCCCCGACTCTCTACCTCCAAATCCCCGGCTCTCTACCTCCAAATCCCCGGCTCTCTACCTCCAAAGCCCCGGCTCTCTACCTCCAAAGCCCCGGCTCTCTACCTCCAAAGCCCCGGCTCTCTACCTCCAAAGCCCCGGCTCTCTACCTCCAAAGCCCCGGCTCTCTACCTCCAAAGCCCCGGCTCTCTACCTCCAAAGCCCCGGCTCTCTACCTCCAAATCCCCGGCTCTCTACCTCCAAATCCCCGGCTCTCTACCTCCAAAGCCCCGGCTCTCTACCTCCAAAGCCCCGGCTCTCTACCTCCAAAGCCTCTCTACCTCCAAAGCCTCTCTACCTCCAAAGCCTCTCTACCTCCAAAGCCAATTACTTGAGAGTGCTTAATTTAGTTTCCGTAATAGATTATTATGAATAATTCTTTCCCAGCAGCAGGGATGGGGACCACGAAAGCAACTTAAACCGCACATTTCGCGAGGAAATCTTGTGTTATGAGGTTCTGTTCATTATATTGTTATTAAACGTCGTTTATTGCTCGTACCTACTAATTTCCATAATTCTTCTGAATTTATCACTCGGGTCTGCATCCTGTTTTATTCACGTAAACTTCGATAGATATTTTTCCAGTGTTTACTCTTTGTTATTAATTTGTTCTACTATTTCTTTTCATTTTGTCTTCATGTCATATTGTTTCGTTTTACTTATATTATTTCCGTGGCTTGTTTTAGTCTATTTTCGTGGTTTTTCATATCACTTTATTCTATCATTTTCGTTTAATTTCGTTTCATTATATTTCACTTATATTATCTTATTCTGTTTAATTTCCTCTAGACCTATCTAACCCATATTTTTGTTCTATATTGTTCATTGGATCCTTCTTCCAAAACTAAGATCATGGTTTACTCTTTCTATGATATAATGAGATCCTCTTTTCATCCTGAGATAGAATAAGAATAGAATAAGAATACGAATAAGAATAGAATCAACTTCCTGCTGAGGCAGTGTAATGTAGTTCAGTTCGAAGCTTTAAGATTCGTGTAGATCAACACCTAAGCAAGATGCTGTAATGACTATCATTTATTTTATATTACTTGTTTATTGGTTTGTTATTGCCTGTTTGTTTGTTATTATTTGCTTGATTTTCATCTATTATTAGTTATCTGTCAATTTATTATTATTTACTATTTACCTGTTTGTTTGTTATTTAACTATACCTATGCATCTATTTATTTATTATTATCTATATTATTATAATTTGTATTTATTCATTTATTATTGTTATATATATATTTTCCCCATCCGACCTAGTTAGGGACCAAAAGGTCTCCTGTCGGCATGCTCCGCCTTTGTAATCCTTTTGTAATATACTACATCCTTAACAAGCGCCCCGTTATATTTAGCACATACACCGCTTATTCCCATTTTCCTGTTTATCCCTCTATATTTGTTGTACATTTTCTTTCAGTTTAACTTTTTCATCTTCTTTGTTCTTTCATTAGTTATGTGATATTCTTTTTTCTTTCTTCTGAGAATTGGCTCATTTATCTTAAGTCAACGTTAAGTTTAATCATTTTGTTTCATAGGTATTCCAAATCCTTTATCTTGAATTCCTGAAATGAACATGATTTCTTTAGATTTGGATAACTCTTACCTGGCTGATAACCGAGACATGTATTTTCTTTCTGTTGGCTGATTTCCTTGCATTACTTATATCTTTCATATTCTTTATACATCTTGGTTTGATCAAAATTCCCTTTAATACAATTGAAACCATCGAAATCTACCACAGCTTGTCCAGCGACATCGAGCATCACGATTCGCTTTTGTTATTTGCGATTTCTTGATCCCGACATTTTTCTATTTAAAAAAAAAAAATTCTCTCCATAAATCTGTTACTCCCAATGTTGACCCTCGTCCTTCTAGAAAATTTGATATGTAATTACTTTTTTTATATTGCAGTAGGTTTAATGGTACACCACAACAAAATATGTTTTTTTTTCCTAAAGGCGTCTTTCCGACACTGCCATTCGTGTGTGTGTGTGTGTGTTTGTGTGTGTGTGTGTGTGTGTGTGTGTGTGTGTGTGTGTGTGTGTGTGTGTGTGTGTGTGTGTGTGTGCGTGCTTTAACAAATATACGTGTTTGCGTGCGTGTGTACACGCAGACTAACTGTAAAGTATTTTAGCCTATTCCACAGGTACAATTTTTATTCTAAAGATATTCAACCAACCTTCCTGAATGAAATGATTTATCTGTTTTAGGCTTCGAGGTGGTCGGTCTTGTGTGATATATATCCGAATTGCCTTTAAAGGCGATGGGCTGAATTGAAAATTGGGACGTAACCGATTCTTAGACGATTTTATTGCAACATTCTCTTGAGCCTAATATCGAAGTGTCCATCACTCTAGTTCTTTCTTTTCCCTGCCTATCCTTAATCTTGGTAACCTCTCCGGTCGGTGTTCCATGTCCCAGTGTCTTCGCAAAGGGCATTAAGTTCATGATTTATGTCTGTGTGACCTTAGCATTATATCTGACGGCACACATTGATGACCATTGAGAGGTCATAAATTTCGCATTTCTGGGACGTAGGATCATGGACAACATTTGTTTTGTTTCAATGTGGGTTATACTGTCCTTTTCCAACATTTTACGTATAACGAAGTCATATACAGTAAAGTTTAGCATGTTATTGGCATCCTTTTACTATTTTTTTTTTACTAAGGAGGGTGAGTTGGTGGGAACGAGTTCTTACTCTTTCTCAGACGTAAAATTCCAGTAGCTAGTCAAAGATTTGAGGCTCAAGGTTTTCACCTCGCTCTAACACTAAGCAACTGATGTCGGCAACTTGTTTTCGGCATTTGTTTTCGGCATCTTGTTGTCGGCAACTTGTTTTCGGCAACTTGCTTTCGGCAACTTGTTGTCGGCAACTTGTTTTCGGCAACTTGTTTTCGGCAACTTGTTGTCGGCAACTAGTTGTCTCTCATAGTTTTCAATGAAGCCTTTCAGACTAGGCCGCATGAAATGCGCCACCAAAAACTATGGAAGTGAAGTACTTTACTTTGACACTAGAGGCGATCACCTATAGCCTCGTGTGAAAATGGCTCTACAATTGAGTAACACAAACAATAGTTGAAAAGGAATTAAAGCATCTCCAAAAGAGGCTCTGTTCACGACCTAAACAAAAGTAACTGCAAATGCGTGTGTGTGTGTGTATGTGTGTGTGTGTGTGTGTGTGTGTGTGTGTGTGTGTGTGTGTGTGTGTGTGTGTGTGTGTGTGTGTGTGTGTGTGTGTGTGTGTGTGTGTGTGTGTGTGTGTGTGTGTGTGTGTATTCTTTTGCAGTCATTCTCCTCTACATCCCATTTTTTATCATACAAAAAAGAAAAAGAAAAAAGCTATTAGTGTCTTCAAGAAGTTCATCCGAAAAGGTTAAGTGATAGATTACGTGTGATTCGCGCTCCACTCAGTCTTTATCCTACATTCCCCGTCTCCGATCCGCAGGAAAAGAATGAAACGAAAAGGAGACATTACAAAAGACTCAGCCGAGGATTTGATCTATGAGAACACAGCATCGATCGATGAGAATACCGTACGTTTGTTTTTATCTGTATTATTCCCCTCGCGGGAGATAACCAAGGTATCACCATAAATCACTAAAAGGCAGAGGGCGTTGCCGGGACGGGCGGCTTTTACGAGTTCGAGCGTGTACGATACGTTTCGAAGCTCATGTTCGCCTGTCACTGGTGCTCAATCGTGTTCGAACCTCTTGCTGCGTTATCTTGGCGTCCTATAGGATCGGAACGACTTCCTGGTTTTATGAGTGATACTCTTGTGTTATCATCGATGTTTGATAATATCGGAATATCTTTCTGGATTATCAGGGACGTCCTTTTGCTGGCTTGCCAATGATTTTGTATAGAGTTTGAACTCCTTGCTGGTTCATAAGTAATGTTCGATAATATTTAATCCTTTTGCTGTGTTATGAATGACGTTGCGGAGAAAAAGTTGTGGGTCATACGATGAAATGTCTCTGGGAATCTGCAGAGAATCGCACGTGGTGGCAACGGTGATAGGCCAAAACTACATACATACATATACGAAGGCTTTTTCTCCCTTACAAGGGGGGTAGCCAAAAAGAAAAAGGCACAAAATCAATCCCACCCATTCCACCCCTGAATACACTCCACACCCCTCCACCCTCCCTCTCATCTTAGCACCTCCTGAATGACGGGTCATCCCTGCACCTTGTCCACTGCCCTGGGCCAAAACTACCCCAGGAAACTTAGTCAGTCGACGTAAACTTTAAAACTGATGGTTCCTAGTCGACCGTTTTCTTTAACTCATCCTGACGTTTGTTAATAAAACACTTCCCAATAAGATTTTATTTGTTCAGTTCTTTAAACACTATCTTAATGATTGGAAGGAAATCATAAAGATTAAATCTATCATTTAAGAAAATTTCGCCATAAACGAGGGTGTGTGCATGATACTTGTAATTATAAACTAGAAATACAATTTCTTTTTAACTTTTGTGATTATAGTGTATCCCTTGACGACTGTATGATAGCCAGTGAGAGCGTAGGGTTCCTCCCCCCCCCAAAAAAAGGACCACCCAATAAGGAAGGATTTAATCAAAATAAATACACATCAGAGATTGTACCTGTACTAGCTTACTCTACACATTCCCTTGGCTGGTTGCCATGAAAATTGATTACCAAATATGCATGAGAATCTAAATGAAATATGCAAACATATGCGACTGAGAATAAAATTAACTTCACGTCTTATTTTGTGGAAATCTGTTGGGTAATCGCTTTTTTTAAGTCGCGGAAAAACTTATGTAATGTATTTGTGTGTGCGTATTCGTTATACTCTTGAATGGTACATACATGCATACATACATACACATACAGTACATAGTACACACACATCCACACTCAAACACATACAGTATATATATAGTCCATGCTTTTTTCTCTTTCGTATTTTTACGACATCGTTATTGATCGAAATGTTTCTTGTTGCCATGATATATTTTCTTATACATCAGTACACAATATTTTTTTTTTTTTTTTTTTTTAATGGATATAGAAAAAGGAATCACTCTTTCGATGCGATAGTTAAAATGTGCGAGAGGGACGAAAAAGCAGAACCATAAAAGACCATTAGACAGACTCAGCCACTCAAGATGGCCGTCATTATGGCCAAATGACCTAAAGCCCTGGGGTGACGAAGACTGAAGTTACTCACAAATTCTCTTGAGTTGTTTTATAAGTTCCGAACCGTAGGATCAAGGACACAATTTCATAAAAACACTCCTACTTCCTAATCTTTTTACATCGTTGGTTTCAATTGAATAAAATCGCCCAGAGCCAAGATACAAGTGCATTTCATTATAGCAATCATTGCCTCGAATTTTCTGACTAGAAACCCGAAATCCCTCGGACCCCAGAGTAGATCTATCTGGGAAGAAATGTTATACGATTGTCTGTGCTTGATTGCTGTGGAACTTTTTCTATGTCACTAGCTAATAGTACCCGTAGCAGGAGAAGAGTGGCCAATGAAACACTGAATATGAATAAATTAATAATTGTACAGCACTACACATACAAGCGTGCGGTCACTTAGAAGGTAGGACCAAGACTGGCATGGGGACTGGGGACGCTAAGATTCGCGGGAAAACATACACAAATCGCATGGCTCGATTACAAAAAATGCACACGGAAATAGATAATAGCAACAATAAAATCAATTTACAATAATAAATACACAATACTAAAAGTACGTATGGCAACAATAAAATAAATATACAACAATAAGTACACAATACTACAAGTACGTATGGCAACAATGAAATCAATATACAACAATAAATACACAATATTACAAGTACGTATGTACAACACACAAGGAATAATCAATGTCACCATTACAGCTTTAGTCACTGTCAGTTTGACGTATGTGAACATGGGTTTATCCAAAGGTCAATAAAATTGCCTGGATCTGGGTAGAAGACTCTTTAACGACCTCTTTTGGTTGACAAAGTTGATGGAAACGACCTCATCTTCAATTGACGGAGGTAGTAACGGCAGACAGCTTTGGCAGAATCATCACCATTTGAGGACGAAGCTTTTATTGAATGCAAAACATTTCGTTCATTGAGGCTTATTCAACGAACAAAACATTGTGCAACAACTAAAAACATCGTTCTCAAATGGTGTTCACTCTGACAGGTTAGAAATATTGTACAATAATCCGTACTACTCAGTATTATTGTCAATGTCGAGATAGAATTGACGAGCGATGTTAGGGAAGACGGTAGCAACGAATCAATTTATTTAGTCAATAATGTTGATCATGCCGTGGGAGGGAGCTCGCCGGCAGGATAAGGAGGGAATTGAAATTGCTACGATTTGCTCTTCAATTGGCGTCGAAAATAGATGGAAATCACCCGTGTGTGTGTGTGTGTGTGTGTGTGTGTGTGTGTGTGTGTGTGTGTGTGTGTGTGTGTGTGTGTGTGTGTGTGTATGTGTGTGTGTGTATGTGTTATTTGTGTCTGTATCTCTATGTTTAACTCTATATATCTGTGTGTCCGTATGCCTTCGTCTCTATGTTTAAGTCTATCTCTCTGTGTGTCCGTATATCTACGTCTGCATGCATGTCTGTATCTTTGTCTGTAACTACGTCTATGTCTGTGTCGGAAGTCGGGAGCCTCTCGGTTCCTCCTCCGTCTGTACTTCTCGACAACAAAAAAAGTTTCTTCGCGAAATTCGTCTTGCGTGCGGCTTCCACCGTCGACCACCCAAAAGCTGCCACTCGAAGCGGCCGCCACGCGTGTGTATCGACCTCACCGACAAATTCAAGAAACACGGAACTCCGTCTACGAATATATCATTGGCTGATTGTGAAATTTATGTTCACGGTATCGTTATAGATATCTAAATGCTTCAAGAACTTCGTCATGCTTTGGTGAAATTATTTTGACTTACCGAGAAGAAATATATGTTTTTCTTAAATTATGTTTATTCTTATTTTTGTCCATTCACAAATTATAGTTCAAACGAAGAAAACAGAATTTTTTTTATTTATCTATTTATCATTATTATTATTATTATTATTATTATTATTATTATTATTAGTAGTAGTAGTAGTAGTAGTAGTAGTAGTAGTAGTAGTAGTAGTAGTAGTAGAAGTATTACTATTATCATTATTACTATTATTATTATCATTACTATTATTATTATTATTATTATTATTATTATTATTATTATTACTATTATTATTATTATTACTATTATTATTACTAATATCATTATTATTATTATTAATTATTATAATTATTATCATCATTACTACTATTATTATTATTATTATTATTATTATTATTATTATTATTATTATTATTCTATTATTATTATTATTAATATTATTATTTTATTTTTTTTTTTTTTTTTTTTTTTTTTTCTCTTAGGGGTTCACACTTATATACTATCATATCATCGTTGTGGATGTGATCACCACCGTTATGATAGGAAGCTCCGTTGTGAATTATGAAGCATCATCGTTTGATCTTACCGGGAACGAATTTGGTAACAGGAAATTACTCGGTTCTCGTGTGAAGAAAGACATGATGTAGTAATCTAGGAAAAAATGCACGTACGTACACACACACACACACACACACACACACACACACACACACACACACACACACACACACACACACACACACACACACACACACGACACAACTTGTGGCGCAGTTGGTACAGTTCCCGGCAGCCATTACGGAGGTCCGGATTCGAATCCCGCCCAGGGATGAAATAATTTCAGTATCGCTGCGCTGCGGGTTGTTACTCCAACTCTCGTGGGCGGGGAGTTGGGGCGTGTGTGTGCGTGTAAGGTCACAGCATTACCCATAGATTGGTCATATACGAGCTCTGAGCTCTCTTCCGGGAGAGATATCTGTCAATCACGAGTCCAACACGTGATACAAAGACCATGGTGAATCACACACACACACACACACACACACACACACACACACACACACACACACACACACACACACACACACACACACACACACACACACTCTCAAGTACACACGAAGCGGAAAGTTCATAATTTTATGTGGGTTGTGTGCTATTCACAACTTCTTTAAAAGTGTTAAAGAAAAAGAAACACAGTAATAAGAATCAGTTCTGGTCTCTACAGTATTACATTCACCACTCCTGTAGAGGTCAAATTGGTAAGAATAGACAGACGAGGCCAGAACGACGTACACACATCACGTACGTGCACACAATGCGTGCACACAATGCATCTGATGAATCAACAATCTCCATGGTTCTCCTCCGCTTCTCAACCACTCCTAGCCGTTTACTCCGTATAATTCCTCGCAAACACGACTGACATTTAGGCCCCTTTCACACTAAGCAACTAGTGACCGTCACTAGTGGCGGTCACTAGTTGCCTAGTGCGGAAGTCTCGGGCAACTGCAAGCAACCAGTGACTGTCACCGAGTTCTGGAATCCTTTCTCATCATCTCATTAGTCGAAAGAATGGCATCAATGGAGGATGTGCTTCTGTTGGCTTTGCTGGTCAAGAAAAAGAGACGCTCGGTGACGGCAACTGCCAGTGACGGTCACTTGTTACCGGAACGGGCAACAGTCATAGCCTGTTGCGCAACCGGGGAACTACAGTGACCCAGTGTGAGAGGCTCAATTTGAAGTAATGGTAGGCAACTAGTGACGGTCACTAGTGACAGTCACTAGTTGCCTAGTGTGAAAGGGGCCTAAAATACAAAGTCTAGTCACACTTCCCCTGCATGCGTATGGTGATAAGGGCAGTTACTTTATCTCGTTTCCGTTTTTGAACAACAGTTTTCCCTCCCGGTACGTGGTCTTTCAAATAGCCCCCTTCAGAGTCTCAATGGGACTACCAAAGGTCATGTATTTCTAGCTGAGCCCTCAGCGTCAAGGTCACAGTTCAGGAAAGGGTTCTAGTCCCGCACCATTACAAAGGCAGAGCATGCCGACAAGAGACCTTTTGGTCCATAACTAGGTCGGATGCGAAAAAATTATAATAATGATAAATGAATAAATAAACAAATAAAAAATTATAACCGCATAGATAATAATAGTTGAAATAAATAAATGTATAGGTATAGTTAAATAATAAACAGGAAAATAGTAAATAATAATAAATTGGCAGATAACTAATATTAAATGAAAATCAAGCAAATAATAATAAACAGACAGATAATAACAAACAAGCAAACAAATAACACAAAATAAATGGCAGCCATTACAGCATCTTGCTTAGGTGTTTATCTAAACGATTCTTAAAGCTCCGAACTGAACTACACTGCACGTAAGAAAAGTGACCTTATTCTGTGTACACAATTACTTCCGCCGACGAGTGACCGCGCTGAGGTCACCTTCATCTTCCTAGGTCATTCCTATTTGTTCGACGACTTCGAGAAAAACCGTATTATCAGTGACCGAAATACGGATGATATTATTTTTTGTAAATAAATAGTGACATCCACGTATGATGGTCCTTCTGCCATTTGCACCTGAAGGAAGAAATTCTCATTTTTCATTTCACCAACCTGGCCATGCTAATTGGACCAAACTTTTGAAGAACACTTCAGTAACGCCACCGAACTTCAGTCTTTATGTTCTTGAAGATTCTATGATTGAGGGATGCCCCCATTCATCCCCAATTAACTACTATGACTTTAATTCTTGTTGCAACGGCAAACTAATTCATTTTCTTCAAAACGATGAGGAATCGAGCATGGTGACTCTCGGCTGAAGACGAAAAGCTTTCCAGGGTGAGGGCGGGTCTGGATGCTGGATTCCAGTTTTTGCCTGTGCATGAATGGTGTACATGTACGTGCCTGCATGTGTGTATATGTGTGTGTGTGCGTATGCATGTGTACCCTGTGTGTGTGTGTGTGTGTGTGTGTGTGTGTGTGTGTGTGTGTGTGTGTGTGTGTGTGTGTGTGTGTGTGTGTGTGTGATTCACCATGCTCTTAGATCACGTGTTGGACTCGTGATCGTCACGTATTTCCCTCCCGGAAGAGAACTCAGAGCTCATATTCCAGTTTTTGCCTGTGCATGAATGGTGTACATGTACGTGCCTGCATATGTATATGTGTGTGTGCGTATGCATGTGTATGTATGTGTAATTCACCATGGTCTTGGATCACGTGTTGGACTCGTGATCGTCAGCTATTTCCCTCCCGGAAGAGAGCTCAGAGCTCATATATGACCGATCTATGGGTAATGCTGTGACTTTATACGCACACACACACCCAACTCCTCGCCCACGAGAGTTGGAGTAACGACTCCCAAGGTAGCGATACTGAAATTATTTCATACCTGGGCGGGATTCGAACCTGGACCACCGTAGTGGAGGCCGTGAACTCTAACAACTGCGCCATCGAGTGTGTGTGTATGTGTGTGTGTGTGTGTGTGTGTGTGTGTGTGTGTGTGTGTGTGTGTGTGTGTGTGTGTGTGTGTGTGTGTGTGTGTGTGTGTGTGTGTGTGTGTGTGTGTGTGTGCATACTTACAGTATATCACAGTTGCATAATAATAAGGATTATTTCTATTATGAAACATGAAGGTTAGGTATAGTGTTGTGTTAGATAATAAATATACAGGATAAATTACTTGTACAGTAAATGTCGAAAAACTCCTATACACGATATAGAATCAATGATAGTTCCTCTATTCACAAATTCTAGTCGGACAAGTTGAGAGACTCCACTTCCTGATCTTCAGGCCAGTTGTAAAATCGCGATACTCCTTATTTCCAAAAAGTTTCGTTCAGGAGCACGTATTCTCCCTTCAACGAACGAAACATTTTGGGAAACCAATGCAACACTTACGACCGTGGCGAGTTTATGCCACTTGACGGTTTCCATGGAGATATGCTGACCTCCTGTCTTTGCTGAGTAGATAAACTGACACAGGAGGCGAGGGAGGTCGTTACAGGAGGCACGAGGAGGTAGATAAGAGGGACGAGGCGCCGTTTGAGGCCAAGAACTGGTTTTTCCTTTTCCAACAATTCAACCATCACACACATCAAGTCGTTCTCATTTAAGATTGTATTCTTAAACCTTAGTAAGTGGTGTGGTTCCCTATCGTACAGATTTAGAGACTTAAATCATGAATACGCAGTTAGACGTGTGTGCATATCATCAATGAAATTAATGAAATATTGTGATAATGTATTTATTAGGTAGAATTGCCAGTTACTAAAGTGTAAGCTAATTGTGGGCTTTCATAATCTCTGGTTATAATATTCTAAGAATTCTTAAGCGATATTTCAACCTACTCGGTCAGCAAACATCCCATATACATATATATATATATATATATATAATTTCTCACCAGACTCCAGGTATTTGATTTCAACTGTCTGTCGTCGGCCTCGTCATCAGATGCCTCCGTTCGTCAGTGTTTATCGTCCGATTCCGAGTCTCGATTTGCGTTTCTTGAGCGATAATTCACCCACCAGTGGCCCGCTGAGCCTAACCTGGCTTCTTCAAGACTGAGAATTAGTACCATCCGAAGCTCACTCCCTTTCGGTTACAGGTTTGTAGCCACCAAACCCGAGTAGAGGTAACGGCAGGAACAAGATAATGCACCTCTTCATGGTTCACAGTCTCCTGCCCAAGTGGGTGGTACCCTTGGCCCGCGGCATATATATATACATATATATATATATATATATATATATATTTATATTTATATATATATATATATATATATATATATATATATATATATATACATATAGATATATAAATATATATATATATTTAATAGAATCAACAAGCGTATTCAACTTAGTTAAAAAAATTATGGACATTTTTATCTTCTGGACAAAGACATAAGATGTCATCAATATACCTAAGCCAAGGGATGTTAGGGGGGAAGATTGTGCGTAATATTTTAGTTTAAAAAAATTCCATGTATAAATTACTTAAAACTTGGGATAAAGGGTTTCCCATACTCATGCCGAGTTTTTGGGAATAGAAATTACCATTGAAATGAAACTTACTATCTTTGACACATAATTTAATTAGTTCAATCAATGTAGATGATGGCAATGGAAGAACATGTTTATTAAGTTCACCATATATGGGGGTGCGGGGCTGTATGAGTGTATGTATTGATATTATGGGCAAAGCTGCACCATTTTTATTGATCTGAGGACGTATTTACCGTAATGAAGGGGCAAGAATGGTCTGACCACCGTGACGTTCCTTAGCTTTCTAAGGTCTGTCTTATTATGTTATCCGGTTGAAAGGCACTTGAACGTAATTGAAGTATTAAAAACTATGTTTAGTAATTTTCTTGGAGGCGATGACTCACGTAACATTTTTTTTTTTTTTTTATGGCTTGTGATTTTATTTGTCCGAAGAGACTTTACAACAACAAAAGGGCCAAGAAGTCATCGGTTTTATTTCGATGGTTCTTTGTTTTCCTCAAGGCAGACGATTCCATACAACCATGAGATTGTCACCGTATTAGGTCACTTTTCCATTACATCGTATCCCGGTTGTCATAGTAGACGATTCCATACAACCATGAGATTGTCACCGTATTAGGTCACTTTTCCATTACATCGTATCCCGGTTGTCATAGTAGACGATTCCATACAACCATGAGATTGTCACCGTATTAAGTTTCTTTTTCATTATATCATATCCCGGTGGTCATAGTAGACTTGTGTCCTGATGTTACCAGGTTCGAGTCCTCTGGTTGGTGGGATTTCAAGTCCGGGAGAAGGAAGTGGGTGGTCATAGTAGACTTGTGTCCTGATGTTACCAGGTTCGAGTCCTCTGGTTGCTGGGATTTCAAGTTTGGGAGAAGGAAGTGATTCGCCCTTGGAAGACTTCCAGTGTTATTCCCGAGTGCTTAACCTGGGTGAGTCACAGGGGCTGTACGATCCGGGGGGTAAGGTGAAGGAAATGCCATAGTGGGACAATGTCTAGGATCACAAGAACGGCTGCAACACATCTTTCGCAATAAGAAAGTTTCAGTAAAAAGTGATTACATGTTAATTATATATTTATTTGATCTATATATTATCACCCTTTTTTGTTTAATCTTTATTTCAGGGGTCGGTTGTCGCCTTTTGGGAAAAACGTATACAAGGAAGTTTTTGATAAATTTGTTCACCTGTTTCCATATTTTCATCCTGGGGTGGAGGTTACCCTTTCTTTGTAACTGTAGCCCAATGGTTCCCAAACTTTTTCAGCTTGTTACCCAGTTTAACATGCCACATTAAACATGTTATCTCTTTCACAAAATGTTGACAACATTGATATACTGTACATTGCTAAACTAAAACACTAGAGATATTTTCGTTTATTGTATTTGAACAATGTACATATCTAATGACTACTATAAAAGATGTCGACAACATCAATGGGATGGATGAAGTTGCATGCCTGAAGCTAATTGAGGAATTCTTGGCTTCTTGATTTTCAGAATTCTTAACTTTTTTTCTGTGCCAAGATAAGAGGAAAGGAGGAGGGTGGAGGGGAGTGGAATATATAGGAAATGGAATGAATGGGAGTGTTTTCTATGCCTTTTTCTTTTTTAGCTACTCCCCGTGTAAGGGGGAAAAGCCTTTGGTATATGTATGTCTGTATGTACCCCTCCATTACCCCCGAAAATTGGTTATATTACCCCCAGGGGGCTAATTTACCCCCAGTGTGGGAAACACTGCTGTAGAAAGAGAAAATACCATTAAACTCAGATGACCTCTCCTGGCGACGGTGCTGGAATAAAGGTCAGATACTTTTCCAGTTTTTTTCCATGAAATGTGGCGATGTCCGATGGTTCCTGCTCAAGCAGCTATCCGTGGAGTGATTAGCATGGCGTTAGATAAGGGAACGTATTCTTAAACGAAAGTTAGGGACCAGATGCCCTGAACTTAACCCTGAAATACCAAAATGTTCTTCTGAGTTGAATAAAATCGTCTGTCGTTTAGAAGATCACAATAACAAAAGTTGTCCATACAGGAAAATAAATCTATAAAATTGTGTACGTGTGTGCATTTGTGTGTGTGTGTGTGTGTGTGTGTGTGTGTGTGTGTGTGGGTGGGTGTATGCGTGTGATTCACCATGATCTTGGATCACGTGTTAGACTCGTGATCGACAGCTATTTCCCTCCCGGAAGAGAGCTCAGAGTTCATATATGACCGCCCACGAGAGTTGGAGTAAAGACTCGCAGCGCAGCGATACTAAAATTATTTCAGCCCTGGGCGGGATTCGAACCCGGACCTCCGTAGTGGCAGCCGGGAACGTTACTACTGCACCGTGGAGTCGTGTGTGTGCGTGCATGTGTGTGTGTGTGTGTGTGTGTTTGTGTATGTATGTGTGTGTTTGTGTATGTATATGTGTGTGTGTGTATGTATGTGTGTGTGTGTGTTCGTGTATTTTTTTCATTCTTTTAATTGAGAAGTTTATTTTCTCTAAGGATAAGGCTGGCAATTCATAATATCTCCATTGAGTGTTTGTCCTTATATACATTTACTCCGGCTGTCTCTTGACGATTTTGATAAACTCCTTTTGAACTCATTTGCTTACTTGAAAGGCCAAACTGGGTTTCCAGACTTTGTAGATTTGTTTGGGAATAAAATTGAAAGTCCGGTGGTTTTGTAAGAGCAAATGTGCCTTCGGGTTTGACGAGTCAGCGTACGTGATTGTGGTGACCTGTACTTGGTGATTGGTGGTGATGGATTTTGGTTGTGTGTCAGTGTAAATCTTTGAATACAAGTGGGCCTCCGTCAGATGAATAAAGTCGTGTTACGGTAACCGGAATATGTATGTGCAATTTCATGTGGTTTAAGTAATGGATGGAAATAAGATTTTTATTTATCTATTTATTTATTTATATATTTATTTTTTATTTTATTATTATTATTATCATTATTATTATTGTTATTATTATTATTATTATTATTATTCCTTTTTTTTTTTTTTTTTTTTTTTTTTTTTTTTTTTTTTTTTTTTTTTCTAATGTCATACAGTGAGAGTAGTGGCCCAGCGGACTAGGGCGCTGGCGTCTGGAGGTGATGAACTAGAACTCGGCGTTTATCAACCTTTTTACCCTTGCGTAACTTTTAAAATAAATTGCATGTCTCAAGGAACCCCTGCCCCCAAAAAAAAAAAAAAAAAAACATACCATATTTTTCTCATTTTATCTTCATCGTAATAATAGGTTAGATAGGATGATGTCCATATTACATTATTACAGTAACCAAGAATATGTCGTGCGTGTTTAATTATATTACGTATATGAAATTAAATAAAAAATCAAAAGTGCATTAGCTTATCTCACTTGTTCTCGCGGAACCCTTAGCGACCTTTTGCGGACGGTTCGAGTCCCACAAGAACATTGCCTAGTCATCTTGAAGAATGTGTATTAACTAGAAAGATGAGGGAAAGTGTCCTGTTTGCAAGCAGAGCTTTTACTCTAATTTTCACTGAATGTCTTAATCCATTGGACTCGATGCCACATTATACAGATTTTGTTTGCTTGATGTCAGACAATTTTAATAATGATAATATCTTTGCTGTTTTCCTTATATTTCGTTTTAACTTTTTTTTGGGGGGTACGTGTTTGAGTTGTGTCAACTGCTGGGGATTTGAACGGCTAGAAAGAAACTTCATTTGCTTCAAATATTCTACACTTCTGAAACGGGAACTTTATAGTCTGTTCAAGGCGTGATTTATTTGAACTTTATCTAGTCAATTAATCAGAATCTCAGCTCGTAAGAAACATGTTCAACTGTTGATATGAGAGGACAAATGTTCTCACTAAAGTCACTTTGGTTCAATTGAATTGACATTTCACGGAATTTCGTTGACAAGAATATAATTATAAGGTCTCATGAATACTCACAATGTTTCTGTCTATGCGGAATTGAACTGCATTGCAACCTTTGCTCATTACTTTGATTACGGGACCAAAATTTCTTAAAGACTGGCAAAAGGGATTTTGGAACTGTTATTCCACCTACTGCCCTGCACAATATTGCATGACGATTAGACAGTCCAGCAGAAATGTTGCGAAATGTTGCAACGATTCCTCATGGCGGCAGTGCAATGCACGGACACCCTCGGATCAAGGTCAAGCTGGAAGTCGCCCTTCCACCCCCTTCCCCCCCCTTTCCCCCCCCTTTCCCCCCCTTCCCCCCCTTTCCCCCACCCCCGCCACCGCCCTACCAACCCCCCGCGTCCTATGCCAGAACAAGGCATTCGATAGAGCAAAGTTAGAGTCAGCCAAGCGTATCGTTGAACAGGATTTGGTCTAGTGTTGAAGAGGACTCTTGGGTGGAAAGGAAAGTAGGGTTTACACAGAGATAGATAAAGTCAACTTGTGGGACACAAAATGAGAGGGTAAATGCTCTCGGATATAAAATCAAGAAAGTGAGTATCGGATACAGGATATAGGCCTGTTGCTTTTCATGAATGAAATAGGCTGGCAGCAATCAGAACCGGAAAAAGAAAAAAATTCTCGATGAGGCAGAGGCTTAGATCCACGTCACAGTACAACCAAAGATGGATATGTCTTACCCAAGCGTAATTTCCAGAATAAAACAAAATCTCCTCGCAATCTTTCCGGCATTCAGACCTAAACCATTACAAATCAATCCCATGCAATTGTATATTTTGTTGTTGTTGCATTAATACAATCTTCTGTAAAAGATAACTTTGTTCAAGTGAGAGCTTGAGTATAAGCTATATTAGAATGAACCCTCAATATATTTTACATACTTTTTTCGTTCGTGAGATTAGTCGTCTTAGAATGAGAAGCAACAAATGTATAGAAGAATGTAATAATAACTATTAGCAAAGGCAGATATATTAGAATGAATCCTCAATATATTTTACATACATTCTTTTTTTTTCTTCGTCTTCTTAGAATGAGAGGTAACTCATATATGAAAAAAATGTAAGAATAACTATTAACAAAGGCAGATATATTAGAATGAATCCTCAATATATTTTACATACATTCTTTTTTTTCATCTTCTTAGAATGAGAGGCAACTAATGTATTGAAAAATGTAAGAATAACTATTAGCAAAGGCAGATATATCAGAATGAATCCTCAATATATTTTATATACATTCTTTTTTTTTTCCTTCGTCTTCTTAGAATGAGAGGCAACTCATGTATATAGAAAAATATAAGAATAACTATTAACAAAGGCAGTTATATTTGCATTTGAGCCCAAGAAAACTGACGTGACTTCCAACACGATTCAAAATACATCGGTCGTGTTAGCCTCAAGGGTTTCGTTAATGATCATTGCAACTCGGTACGTCTCGGAGAAGTTGGTACGCCTGTTCACCTCATATGTCCCGAAGAGGTTGGTACGATGTTCTTCTCTTCAGAAGTTTGAACATTTCAGGGTAATCATTTATGCATCCAGGTTAATTTTGAACGAACAGGCTGATAAATGAACATAGAAATGTTGAGAAATGGAGAGTGAACAAAGAAACATGGTATCATTTGGATGAAAATGGGCGGGCGTTAAATGGGCCTTAATATGGAATGGGAGTGTTCGACTCGGCCAGCCCACTTTGTCAGGTACGGCTGCCCAAACACTTAGGGCAAAGGTGATGGTTTTGGCTACAATTAAGAGTGTCTTGGTGTAAGGTCCCGACTACATGGTTAATATCTTATAGCAATAATGATATTGCCAAAGCTAATAATCATGGGCTTTCTCATTCCTTTAATATCACTCAGGAGTTGTCTGTCTTTTTATGTATGTTTTGGCTAAACTGTGAAAAAAAACAACCCTTAATTTTTTGTATGGTAAAACACAGCATGCAAACTATTGATAATTTTTTTTAATACCTTGTATCAAACTGACACGGTCAGTATTGATAGAATTACTTCAATTATGTCAATAAGTAAATTTCTTCATGACAACGCATGACGACGTCAACGATGACGTCACTAACGTACAAACTCTCAACCCGCCAACTCCTTACTGCTCTGGTGTCGATAACACGCATGGCTCGTCGCAAATCAGTATTTGCACGGCAATATTTATTAGAAATAATGTGGGGGTAAGCCCCGGCGTTTAGATAGCATATATCTCTTGCAGTCATAAAACGGGAATCACCCGCTTTAATGTAAGGATGCTGCGAGTTGGTGGTTGTAGGTCATTTTCTGGCAGTTCTCGTCTTGGGAAAGTAATAACATACGCACAGGTTAACTTTGCCAGCCCAGTAACGACATTTAAATCTTGACAAAGCATTGGATATTTCATGCAATTGAAAGGAAGTCCCAAGACATGAGAAAATCGGTACTGGACGAGATCTTGTCTTTAATTTCGCTCGTCAGGCTGTCTTGGAACCACCAATAGAGTTTGATTTCACTACATCTATTTATAGTCGCATCCTGCCGGTTCCGTGAAATGTACTGCACATCTACAGACACGAAAGTACAAAAGCACAAGAAAAGTTACACTATCTGGACAAAATTTGGGTATTTTTCTTAACTGAACAACGAATGGAAACTCAGTTTGACCACATGAGTTCGGAACGATTGTCATTACACCGCCGCTCTACCGACTGAGCTGTTTTGCCTCCGCTGCAGTTGGAGGAAATCGGCCGCGGTTATAAATCAAGACAGAAATCTGCAAAGGGCGTGTACGGAGTTAAAACTAAATCATAGTTCTTCTATATGCTGAAACTGCTAATTGAGACTTTTTCGTAAGAAATTAAGAAAAAATGATATATATGTATATATATATATTATATATATGCATATATATATATATATATATATATATATATATATATTATATATATATATATATATATATATATATAAACATTTTAACAACCATAGTGCACTTTAATTCTAAGCCATCAAGGCCGACATACAGAAATTGAAATGTGGTACTACCAAAAGACTCGAACCCCAGCATCCTCATGACAGTTGCGGTAGTGACTTACCAACTAGGCT
>NC_134785.1:54029407-54036907 GCF_046742065.1 Oratosquilla oratoria | reverse complement strand
GTCCCATTGTTTGGTGGAACAGGTTTGCCCTCACACGTTTGGTTTTCACAAACAAACAATTGAGCTACATTTTCCTTTTTTTTTTTTCTTTTATGATGATCGGATTCAATTAGCGTCGTTAGAGCTTGAAAACTCCTTTCTTCATCTTCGGACCACCACCGTAGACCTTCTTTTCCATTGCCGGGATAACCACGTGTTCAAGTTACTTCTACTGTACAGAGCACACATCAACAAGCCAGTGTCATTAATGGTAATCACCAAATGATCCTCAACAAGAAACATTTAAGGTTATGCAAGAGCAGTCTTTGGGCAAAGTTTGCATCTTCGGAGAATATTATTAATCTTTCCAGCACAGCGCTTTCAAAAACATAATTAGAAGTGTTAGGTCTCGGTTCGAATTTTGCCTTAAAACCTGAAAAACATAATGCCATGGACTTCCTCGTAGGTTTTGACAAGTTCCTGGCCCATAACAACTACGATAAAGATCTATTGTCTTGAAGATGTACTTTTGAAAAGTATCTCTGATTATACTGTACACACACGCACACACACACACACACACACACACACACACACACACACACACACACACACACACACACACACACACACACACACACACACACACACACACTCGGTGGCGCAGTTGGTAGAGCGCTGAACTACTAGCATGGTGGTGCCCGTAGTACTTGGTTCGAATCCTGCCCAGGGCCGAAATTATTTCGGTACCGCTGCGCTTCGGGTCGTTACTCTGACTCTCGTGGGCGGGGAGTTGGGTGTGTGTGTGTGTGTGTGTGTGTGTGTGTAAGGTCATAGCATTACCCATAGATCGGACCTACGAGCTCTGAGCTCTCTTCCAGGAGGGAAATAGCTGTCGATCACGAGTCCAACACGTGATCCAAAGACCAAGTGAATACACTCACACACACACACACACACACACACACACACACACACACACACACACACACACACACAACCTTACACATGCAACCGTTCAGAGGAGCCCAATTCCCTTTTAATTAACTTCTCAAATTCCATATTAGTCCAAGACGTTCCCTTCATGTCCAGCTGAGCAAAAACAATCTCCTTTTGATCCCCAGGCATTGGTTTGTTTGTAATCACTAGTCTGAGGCGCATATAAAACAACCGCCGCCAAGCGGACCTTCCTCCCGGTCTGGGTGAGATCGGTGGGCGCTCCGCGGTCGGTGGCCCCCGCCAATTAATGTCCGGCTATAGGGTCGCCCTGTGGAGCGACCAACGCTCCCCGACCGCCGCTCCCCGACTACCCCACGTGTCCCACAGGCCTGCCATCAGATAGCCGTGGACTGCCACGGGCCGCGACGGGCTGACAGGTTGTGGTGGTGGTAGTCGTGGTAGTAGTGGTAGTGGTAGCGTTGGTGGTCGTTACGGTGTTGGTAGTGGTAGTTCGCAGGTGGTGGTAGTAATTGTGGCGGTGGCAATTTGTGACTACTTAGACTGTTATTCTAATATACAGACATGCACAATCAAAAAAACACACATGCACACATACACATACGTACACACACAAAAAAAAAAACAGTGGTGCTCTTCTCGACCAATAATTCTGCGATCTGAGTTCGAGTTTCCATTACGGCTGAAACTTTCAGATGTTTCAGTATCCTTCACTCCCAAAGGTACGCTAAGGAGACGTGAAAAAATTGCTACCTGGAACCAACGAGACTTCCAGAATAAAAATGGAAAATGACACCTACAAAGGATTACAAAGGATTACAAAGGCGGAGCATGCCAACAGGAAACCTTTTGGTCCATAACTAGGTCGGATGCGGAAAAAATTATAGTAATGATAAATAAATAAATAAATAAATAAATAAATAAATAAGTAAAAATATAATAATATAAATGACAACAAATGAAATAGATAAAAGCATAGGTGTAGTTAAATAATAAATAAACACGGAATCGTTCTGCTGCCCTTTCCAGAACAAGCGAATAACTGGATTTTGCGTCATTTTGCGCCGTCACCTTTGCCTGAAGAGACCAGTTCTCAGACACTTCCTGTTCCGGAGTCTTGGTACCAAGTCACGAAGCCAAAGAAAAAAAAAAACCTTGTTTACCTATGGTACCCAGGGCATCAGTGGCGAACCTTCTCTCATTCTCTTTCTCTCTGTCTGTCTCTCTCTCTCTCTCTCTCTCTCTCTCTCTCTCTCTCTCTCTCTCTCTCTCTCTCTCTCTCTCTCTCTCTCTCTCTCTCTCGTTCTCTCTCTCTCTCTCTTTCTCTCTCTCTCTCTCTCGTTCTCTCTCTCTCTCTCTCTCTCTCTCTCTCTCTCTCTCTCTCTCTCTCTCTCTCTCTCTCTCTCTCTCTCTCTCTCTCTCTCTCTCTTGCTCTTGCCACTGATGATGATGAAGATGTTCCTCATATTTCTCCGCCTTCTCCTCCTCCTTCTTCTCCTCCTCCTCCTTTGTCTCCTCCTCCTCCTCCTCCTCCTCCTCCTCCTCCTCCTCCTCCTCTCCAGTCCCCATTATTATGGAGCTCCTCGACGGAAACGATCCATTTTGTTTTGCTTTATCGAAGTAAATCTGGCTGCCTGGGACAGCCTCCTCTGTTCCTCGTCCAGTCCTGTTTCTCTTCCTCCCTTCCTCCTGATACCTCACTCCTCCTTCTCCTCCTCCTCCTCCTATTTCTCTTCCTCCTTTCCTTCCTCCCCTCCCTCCTTCTTTCCTTTCTCCTCCTCCTTCTATTTCTCTCACCTCATTTCACTCCTCCTCCCCCTTCTCCTCCTCCTCCTCCTCCTTCTCCTATTTCTCTTCCTCCTCCTATTCCTCCCTCCTTTCCTTCCTCCCCTCCCTCCTTCTTTCCTTTCTCCTCTTCCTCTTCCTCCTCCTCCTCCTATTACTGCCTCCTTTCCTTCCTCCCCTCCCTCCTTCTTTCCTTTCTCCTCCTCCTCTTCCTCCTTCTTCTCCTACTTCTCTTCCTTCTTTCCTTCCTCCCCTCCCTCCTTCTTTCCTTTCTCCCCCTCCTCTTCTTCCTTATCCACCTCATTTCTCTTTCCCCCATCCTCTCCTCTTTTTCATCATCTTCCTCCTTCTCCACTTCTTCGATCTTCCTTCCATTCCTATTTTCCTCATCTTGGTAACTCTAATCATCATTTTCTTTTCTTCCTTCTACCCCTGTCTCCTTCTCCCCCCTCCCTCACCCTCGACCTTTCCCTCAAAAATACTTCCTAATGAGGTCGAACGGGGCTGTAATGGGCACAAACTGATGTCGGGCTCCGCGGGTAGAGTTGAAGGTGGAAGGGGTGAGTGATGTAGGTCGTCCGCACACAAATGTTTCCTATAGAAAGGTCATGAAACGAATATCACTTGCTGAAGATTTTGTCTTTAATTTTTTTTTGGGGGGAGGGGGGTGCATCGAGCTCAACATGGACTCTTCCACTCTCTCTCTCTCTCTCTCTCTCTCTCTCTCTCTCTCTCTCTCTCTCTCTCTCTCTCTCTCTCTCTCTCTCTCTCTCTCTCTCTCTCTCTCTCTCTCTCTCTCTCTCTCTCTCTCTCTCTCTCTCTCTCTCTCTCTCTCTCTCTCTCTCTCTCTCTCTCTCTCTCTCTTCCTCGCTTCTTCTCTCCCTTCTTCTTCCCCTCCTTCTCTCCTTCCTTCTTCCTCTCTCTCTCTCTCTCTCTCTCTCTCTCTCTCTCTCTCTCTCTCTCTCTCTCTCTCTCTCTCTCTCTCTCTCTCTCTCTCTCTCTCTCTCTCTCTCTCTCTTTTCCTCTTCCTCGCTTCTTCTTCTTCCCCTCCTCTCCTTCCTTCCCCCCTCTCTCTCTCTCTCTCTCTCTCTCTCTCTCTCTCTCTCTCTCTCTCTATCTCTCTCTCTCTCTCTCTCTCTCTCTCTCTCTCTCTCTCTCTCTCTCTCTCTCTCTCTCTCTCTCTTCCTCTTCCTCGCTTCTTCTCTCCCTTCTTCTTCCCCTCCTCTTCTTCCTTCTCCCCTCCTCTCTCTCTCTCTCTCTCTCTCTCTCTCTCTCTCTCTCTCTCTCTCTCTCTCTCTCTCTCTCTCTCTCTCTCTCCTATGTGTATATGCTCTACACATTAACAATTTTACTCCACACTTTCCTTCCTTTCATCCTTTTCCGCGTCTCTTCTCTGACTACTTCCTTCTTTCCCTCATCATCTTCTTCTTTTTAATTTTCTCTCTCTTCCTTATATATCCTCTTCCTCTCCCTTCCCTTTCTCCCTTTCCGCACTTCCCTTCCAGTCTTCTTCCAAACGTCGCCGCCCTTTGGGTCCAGCCGGCCACACAAACGTCATTTTCTTTAGTCGCGTCCAAAAAAGGAAAATAAAAGAAGAAACACAGACAGAGATGACGTCAGACGTTCCAGCCGTTACGGAACTGGAGTCGCTTTGTGGTCTGTCGACACGTAGAGACACTCCTGTTAGTGTCTGGAAAGTCTTGAGCCGGGTACACTTGGTGCATTTCCACGTATCGTATCATCTTTGCGTACCACCTAGTGATACGATACGGTGCAGCGGGGTATTGTACCCACTTGTTACGTGTCCGTATACAGCAGGTGATACGTAACATGTGGATACAATACCCTGTTGCACCGTATCGTATCACTAGGTGGTAGGCAAAGATGATACGATACGTGGAATTGCAACAAGTGTGGACGCGGTTTTATGCATCTCATTCCATCCTCAAAACGCTTCCCTATGCTAGGGGGTCCCTAAAAGTTCCTGGCTTTGGGTAAAAGAAATTACAGGAAGATCAGTTAATTATGATCTTATTCAAAATATTCCCCTCTCAGATTCACACGCTTGTTACAGAGGTCCTTCAGTTTCTCTAAGCCCTGGAAAAGAGAACTCGGAAGGTCGAGTTCCCTTAAGATGTTTCTTCAGTTGTGGAAAGAGGTGATAGTCTGGGGAGGCCAGATCTGGGGAATAGCCATCCACAACAAAATGGCGACTCGTCTTCTCGTGGTGTTTTTAATTCGTCCCTAATATTTACAAGGACCTCAAGACCCTGACGATGAAAATTTAATCTTATTCCACCTTTATAGCTCCCCCCATCCCTCCAGTCTTTCTAACAAACCTCCACTCTCCCACCCAGCCCTCATTTACTGACTGCAATGCTTCCCTGTCACTACAGAGGTTAAGAATTACTTTCTGGTTGTTTGGGGCCGTTGGCTAAGTAGCTGGGTTAGCTTCAAGGCCAAATACGGTAAGATACCTGATCAAGGTGTCAGGTAGGAAGGTTTCTGCTAATCTCGTAACGGAAAGAACGAAGAGACGGATGTTAAATTGCGATGACCGTAACGACAACGACGATGAGGAAGAAGAGGAGGAGGAGGAGGTGGAGGAGGAAGATGTCAATAACGACGACAACAACAACGACGACGACAAAGACGAGTGAGAAGAGGAAAAAGACAACAATAACGACAGCGATAACGACATTGACGATGAGGAACAGGAAGACACCGATTATTATAAGGACGAAGATGACAACGACAACAACGACGACGACGACGACGACAACGACGAGGGAGATGAGGAAAAAGACGACAATAACGACATCGATAACGGCACTGACGATGAGGGCCAGGAAGACACCAATTATTATAAGGAGGACGAAGATGACAACGACAACGTTGTCGACAATAAGGACAAGGAAGACAACGATGACGCTGAGAATGAGGACATAGACGATTACAAAGGATTACAAAGGCGGAGCATGCCGACAGGAGACCTTTTGGTCCATATCTAGGTCGGATGCGAAAAAATCATTATGACAAATAAATAGATAAATGAATAAATAAAAACTATCACAATGTAAATAATAAATAAGATAAATAAATGCATAGGTATAGTTAGATAATAAACAACCAGGTAAATAGTAAATAATGATAGATTGACATAACTAATAATAAATGAGAATCAAGCAAATAATAATAAACAGACAAATGACGACGACAACGATGACGGTTACGATTACGACGACGACATTGACGACGGTTACGACGACGACGACGACGACGACGACAACCTAGTAATCAATGAAGACAAAACAGAGACGCCAACGCCACATCTCCAAATGGTAGGCAGTGGCTACCCAGGGCTGCATCTATGATAAATAGCTCTAGTTTTACGTCTCCTTTCAAACTACTGATGCCCTCGAGGAAGGAGACAGACACCGAACGTAATATCTACGTCGGAGGTGATGTATAGCCGATGACAATGGGTCTATCGCGTTTTTTGGTAGACGTTGCAGTAATGAATGAAGTGTCTGAAACGACCACCTCTAACCCAGCGTTTCTCAACCTTTTTACCCTTGCGTAACCTTTGAAATAAATTGCATGTCTCAAGGAACCCCTGCGCAAAAAACAAAAAAAAAAACAAAAAAAAACATATACCATATCTTTCTCATTTTATTTACATCGTAATGATAGGTTAGATAGGATGATGTCTATATTACATTATTACAATAACCAAGAATATGTCGTGCGTGTTTGATTATATTACGTATATGAAATTAGATAAAGAATCAAAAGTGCATTAGCTTATTTCACTTGTTCTCGCGGAACCCTTAGGGACCTTTTGCGGAACCTTAGGGTTCCGGGGAACCCTGGTTGAGGAACGCTGGTCTAACGCTGGTTCTTCCTTACAGAAGAATCATTTCTTCAGAAGCCTCTGTAGCACGTTAGCTTTATTACTGGACACGTGACCTGGGAATGCAATATTAGATGGTCTGCGTGGCCAAGAGGAGGGAGGAGGGGGGGGAAGTATGGAATGAGGTAGAAATGGAGAAAAGGAAGAAGTAGAGGCAGAGACACGCAGAAAGAGAGATGGAGAGAGAGATGAAGGAGGGAGGAAGAGAAGGAGGTATATTTCTTAATTTTCATCTTCCTCCTCCTCCTCCTCCTCCTCCTCCTCCTCCTCTCCTCCTCCTCCACCACCTCCTCCTCCACCACCTCCTCCTTTCCTCCTCCTCCTCCTCCACCACCACCTCCTCCACCTCCTCCTTTCCTCCACCTCCTCCTTCTCCTTCTCCTCCACCAAATCCTCCTTTCCTCCTTCTCCTCCTCCTCCTGCACCACCTCCTCCTCTCCTCATTCTCATCCTCTTCCATTTTTCTTTAACCTTCCCATCATCCTGCATATCCTTCCTCTCTAATCCTCTTTCCTCTCCCCTTACCCTCCTTTATCCTTCTCCTACCCTCCCCTTCCACCCCTTCCCCCCCTTCCTCCTTTCCTCTCTGTCCTTGCCTCCTCTTCTCGTATCATCTCTTCCCGGGACATCTATGTTCCCCATCTACGCATCTGTCTCCGTCCCTTAACCTGGACATTAATTCGAGGTTCGTGTTTCCTTGGTCGTGTGTTCGAACTCCACAAGATGTCCGGGAGTTCGTGATTTTGAGGTTCGTCGTCCGAAGTCGTTCTTCCTCTTGATTCGTGACTTACCAGAGGTTCCCTTTGAGCTGAATAAAGTCAACTGATACTGACTAAAAACACGAATTATTATCATTACAAAGGATT
>NC_134785.1:53994407-54024407 GCF_046742065.1 Oratosquilla oratoria | reverse complement strand
GTGTGTGTGTGTGTGTGTGTGTGTGTGTGTGTGTGTGTGTGTGTATCTCTGTCTGTCTGCCTGACTATCTGTCTGTGTCTGTCTGTCTCTCTGCCTATCTGTGTGTCTGTATGTTTATCTGCATGTCCCTGTCTTTCATTCTGTCTGTCTGTCTGTCTATCTGTCTGTGTCTGTCTCTGCCTATCTGCGTGTCTATTTGTTTATCCGCCTGTCTCTGTCTTTCATTCTGTCTGCCTGTGTCTGTCTGTCTCTCTGCCTATCTGTGTGTCTATTTGTTTATCCGCCTGCCCCTGTCTTCCTTTCTGTCTCTCTCTGTGTGTCTATTTGTTTATCCGCCTGCCCCTGTCTTCCTGTCTATCTGTCTGTCTGTCTGTTGCTCGTATGTACTACGCACGTCCGTCCCTCTTAACTGACTAAGCCCCTTCGATGATTTGTTTGGAAGCAAAAACCTGAAATACACCATAATCATCAACATCACCCACTAAGATACATTGCATCGTCTATACCCAGTACAGATAATTATAACGAGTCATGGAATTTATTAGGTAGTTATCTTACATAGAAGCTTGATAAGAAGCCAATGTAAGTGTAGTAATTGATATAAAGAAAGCAAAAAAAAACCATACTTCATTTGTACCCCGTGGCAACACTGAGGGAACCACGGAAATTAATGACCTCTGTAGCGGCTCCAACAACAAAAATAGCCGTGACGTCATCAGTGACCCCTTCCGTTCCGTGTGGTGCTTTTCTTCATCGTCTAGTTACAGCAAAGATTGTTTAATTCATTCCCGTGGTACCCACTTCAGTAACGTGATTGAACGCTTGCACAACAGAAGCAGCCAGGCTATTCTATTTATTTATCTTTTTTTCTTTTCTTTTTTTTTATGGAAAGATTTGGTGTTATCATAATAATGCTCCTCAGCATGAGAGTCGATCCATAAAAATAAATAAATAAATAAATAAATCACTAAATAAGATCTGGCGCTGGAGCGGGGAATGTACCTTTACCAACTATTTTCTTATTGTTTTGTGATCTGTGGGCACTAAACATGACGGATATTCACCAGAGAACACTGTTAACTGATTCTTTACGGTCTAAGTCCGCCACGCAGCTAAATACATTCACCCGACTTTGGCCAGAATGGGGTCTTTAAAGTGTGCCATGGTAACGTCAGGGTTAACAGAGATATTAAGATCGTATTGGAATTCCTCTTGCGGCTCACCGGAGGCTTCCGACATCTGTTAGGCAGAGGAGAACAGAGCAGATTCTAAAGCGGGTGAAGTCACTGGACATCTCGGCTATGTTCATATACATATATGTATCTTTTCTTTCTCTTTTTATTCGCGAGTCCTTCCCTTGACTGAACAAAATTGCCTGATGAAAATATGAAAGTATGAAAATAAAATATCACGTAATAGTATTACAGACACTCCAACCATCTTATCTACAAGTTGCCGGAACCAACAAAATCTCATGTCGATTATTTAAATTCTATTTGCGTTTACAATGGACGTCGTATTTGCATAGAACTGTCGTATCGTGGGTCAGATTCGTGTGTTCCCGATCATGCATCTTTGTCTTGGAGAAGTTCTATCATGTCAGCCAATCCAAGCGTTGATTTATTTATTCAATTTATTATCATTTATTATCGTTTATATTATTGTAATGTTTATTTTATTTTATTTTCTATCACTATTATATTTTTTCGCATCAGACCTAGTTATGGACCAAAAGGTCTCCTGTCGGCATGCTCCGCCTTTGTAATCCTTATTAGGTGAGTAAACGATTTGCCTTCACTCAAAAAACGAACGAACCTTCACGTTTCTTGTATCTTATTTTTCTTTTCTTTTTTCTTTTTTTTTTTTGTACTGTTTCGAATGACGTGGAAAATCAGGTACATCCATTGTATTTCATGACTAATTTTTTTGCACAGAGAGAGAGAGAGAGAGAGAGCAAATAGAGAATATATGTCAAAAATAGCTTTGTATCGCTAACTGAACAGAAGAAAATAGTAGCGAAAAATAAATTATTTTGTAAAGAAATGAAATTAAATGGAATTCTTAGGTTAAAAAATAAGGAGATCTATAGCACGAATCATTCTATAAGTAACTAGTCTTGATAGAAAATGTCTTGACATATGAGTTACGACTTAAGCTTTAGGGAGATCGTCTTTTTATACATGCATTCCCGGAAAGATACTCTACAACCCAATTTACCAGACCTGCGAGGAACAATTCGTCTTGAGATGCTGTTTACTAGTACTAACTTTTGTATGTACGCGGAAGTGGGTATGCTACCCTGCTGAATAGTATCTGAATAGAATTCATTCACTTTAAACTTGACTATTCTTCCTTCTCCCCTTTCTTCTTCAAACTTTGCTCTACCAGCTCTCCAACTATAGTCCGTGCGCTGCAAGGAGTCTGTTCAGGGTGTGGCGTACGTCATAAGCCATGGTGCCAAATCAACCTTAGTACGTGCCTCTTTTTCTTATTTTCCATTTATGTGGTACTTGAAATCGTTTTTCATTTATATTCTCTGTATAGTAAAGGAAGCTGTATATTGCAATGAATATCACTTTTCAGGATTATAACAATGATTTGAATCAATTGTGTGACACGTGGCAACTGCGCTTTTTCTCCATGTTATCAACGCTGGGTGATAGGTGGCATTGGCGAACCGATCATTGGTGGTCAAATTGGCAACGTCGCACTGAGGGTAATTCCCGCTACTTCCTCACCTTGAACGGCGCAAGAACTATACCATGGCCGCAGTTGAAATTGAAATGAAAATACCATGAAAAGAGCTAATCAAGATATATTGTAACCTCATCGTATTAATAATTTTCTATTTACAAAACATCACCCCTATTAAAGAGTACTGTGATATAGAAATATGTTAAATAATCACCATTCCAAGCAATATAAGCGTACTTCTTATATATTGTGGAGCTGCCTAGTGTAGGCCTTAAGGTCTCTTGCAGTCTCCTTCATTCTTATGTTCTTATGTTATGATATTTTTATTAATAGCGTCCTCCACCGGGAGAGGAATTGGTTAAGATGTAAAAATATATAAATAGATTCTCACCTTTCTTACCAGACGCCAAGCAGTCGACTTCATCTGTCAGTCGTCGGCATCGTCATCAAACGCCTCAACTCGTCTCGATCCTCGTAAATTTCTTGTTCGTTTACTTCTTCCAACGTCAAATTTCTTCCTTCCAATTTCTATTTCACACAGTCCATCCACCTTTTCCTGTGTCTTCCAACCGTCCTCCTTCCTCTAGGCTGCTATGATAAAGAAATAAAATTAATCATTCTCATGGAGACATTTGCGCGTAAGACTCGTGGTCGTTTTCGGACATGGGCTCGTCAAGTCGACGGAACAAGGCTCTAATGTAAACACAAACAGGAACCACGTTCACGTGGACGCAGATCGTAATAAAAATCGTGCCCACTGACGCGTGGAGAAGGAGGCAGACATACTTGTGCGTAAAGATGTCAATGTATTTATCTACTCGTTGTGGTGGTTTTCCCATCAACTGTCGTGCTTGCTTAAACCCCACTTAGTAAAGTCATGGTTAATCATGTTCTGGTGATAAACTAGATTAAACTCGGAACGCTTGTCCATTTCCGTTTGTAAATATTGTTCAGGTAAACGCAAGGTAACTTTATTCGTTTGAAGAAATTCCTCTTGTTGCTGTTGTTTTCATCATTTAGACACAAACGTTGTTTCTATTCAAAAGACTCGACCTTCCATACATCCACCCACGCCCACCCACACCCACACCCACACACAAACATATATATATATATATATATATATATATATATATATATGTATGTGCAAAGTAGACCAATTGGAAAAAGAAACTAACGAAGCAGAGCGCTTTCGTAGATTACATACAACTTTTTGCACTGAAGGTGTAATATACGAAAGCGCTCTGCTTCGTTAGTTTCTTTTTCCAAGTGGTTTACTTTGCATAAGTGAACACACGTACCCGTGTTCTTATTAGCATACATATGTATGTGTGTGTGCTGTGTGTGTGTGTGTGTGTGTGTGTGTGTGTGTGTGTGTGTGTGTGTGTGTATTCACTTGGTCTTTGGATCACGTGTTGGACTCGTGATCGACAGCTATTTCCCTCCTGGAAGAGAGCTCAGAGCTCGTAGGTCCGATCTATGGGTAATGCTATGACCTTGCACACACACACACCCCCAACTCCCCGCCCACGAGAGCCCAACTCCCCGCCCACGTGTGTGTGTGTGTGTGTGTGTGTGTGATTGTGTTTGTGCAACCACGCACATTTTATCAACCCCAGAATAGAACATACAGTAGTGATGTCGTACTCCAAACAAACAAAAAATATGAATATAAACAAGATGCAGAGAACATAAAAGAACGACAACCAAAACTTTATCCACTCGAGCAGACAGACCTTATAAGGAAACGCTTGAAAAAGTGGACTTCCCCTCATTAGGAGAAAGAAGAAAGAAGAGTGATATGATTGCCTGTGTGAAATGTGTGGACAAACTTGACAGCATTTTTTTTTTCTTTTTTTTTTGGGGGGGGGAAGATGGGTTGATAAATTATATCGAGGACAAAGAGGAATTCGTCGATCAAAATGTGTAAATTGATACGAAGCTACGTTTGATAGAGGGAGACAAAAGATAATAGTACCTATGTGTGTATCCCCTTTCCTGAATAATACATTTTGTTAGATATAGTTAGTAAAAGCAAGCACACACACACACACACACACACACACACACACACACACACACACACACACACACACACACACACACACACACACTCATATGTGCACGTATGTACACACAAACACACACATCCGCACTACACACACACATACACATCAACACACACACACACACACACACACACACACACACACACACACACACACACACACACACACACACACACACACACACACACACAAATCCACACCTGTACACATAGCCATTACCATATCACCCATACCCATACCTATAACCATACCTATACCCATATACGCCCTCCATCAACCTGTTCCACACCAACATTCTCCCTAGACTTCAAGACCCTGTTCTTGAATATCCCTCTGTCGTTTAAACAAAACCCCATTCAGAATTATACGTCAGATTCGTTTAGATTAACATCTAAGTAAGATGCTGTAATGACTGCCATTTATTTTATATTATTTTGTTGTTGTTATTTGTTTGTTTATTATTATTTGTTTGAGTTTTATTTATCATCAGTTATCTGTCAATTTATTATTATTCAATTTTTACCTGTTTCTTTATTATCTAACGATGCCTATGCATTTATTTATTTTATTTATTATTGTTTATATTATTATAATTTTTATTTTATTTTCATTTTATTTATTTATCATTATTATAATTTTATTTCCGCATCCGACCTAGTTATGGACCAAAAGGTCCCCTGTCGGCATGCTCCTCCTTTGTAATCCTTTGTGTTAAGGCGATACTCATTGTCTCGTGTTGTATATATTCTCCATCACTAGAGCTGTTAATGAGTGAACCTATTAGTGATTTTAAGATAACGAGGGACTTGAGGGGGAAGGGGATGTCAAAGGGGAGACTATTACGAGAAGTGATAAGATGTAATTAACGAGGAACTGATGCAAACAAAACACTCGTGAGTTCTGTTAAATGGCATATCAGATGAAGTTGACCATTGACGGGAGGAACTGTTTTATGGGTTGCTGTCTTCGGGAATGAGCTCTGGCTATTTGTAGAGTCATGTTCAATAATCTTGTAACTAATCACATACAGTAACATTCAGCATGTAACTATAATAACTCTGGCTGAGTATCTACATATATTTTCTGTGCAGTATTTCTAATTATGGGGTTTATTATATGAAACTGTGTAAATAGATGCATGTTTGTGTGTTGATATGTTTCATATTTTGTGTTGCCATCCACAGAAGTAACATGAATTCTGATGTTACCTTCATCTGTATGTACGCCTGTGTGTGTTTTGTAATTGTATGTGTGTTTGTGTAAATGTATATTTGTTTGTGTGTGTGTGTGTGCGTGTGTGTGTGTGTGTGTGTGTGTGTGTGTTTGTGAGTGTGTGTGTGTGTGTGTGTGTGTGTGTGTGTGTGTGTGTGTGTGCACGCGCATGTGTACGTGCTTATATGTGTTCGTGTTTATGCGCGCGCAAATGTGTGTGTGTGTGTTTGTGTGTGTGTGTGTGTGTGTGTGTGTGTGTTTGTGTTTGTGTGTGTGTGTGCGTGTTTTGTGTGTGTGTGTATGTTTCTGTGTGTGTGTGTGTTTGTATGTGTGTGTGTGTTTGTGTGTGTGTGTGTATGTGTATGCGTGTGTATGCGTGTGCGTGTGTTTGTGCTTGTGTTTTTGCCAATCGTATATCTGTATGTATGCTCCTATGTTTCCATTTATATGTTTATATGTTTTTATGATAAACACTTTACAAATTAATTTTTTGGAGATAATAAAGAAATAAGAAAATATATATTATTTTTATTGGTGTCAATCTAATCCATCAAAACAAACAGTCCAGAAGAATCTAGCCATCTGAAGGGCAAATGGAAACCTGAAAGCCTGAACATGTCTCTGTTTGTTTAACTAATCACTCGTGAACAGATGAGGAATTTATACCAGAAGATTATCTATGTGTGAACTTGTGTGTGTGTGTGTGTGTGTGTGTGTGTGTGTGTGTGTGTGTGTGTGTGTGTGTGTGTGTGTGTGTGTGTGTGTGTGTGCGCACGCGTGTGAGTGTATATACGCATGCGCAGGCAAATATGTAGATGTGAACTCATGCCTTAACACATCCCCATGTATTCCAAATCTTTTATTTTCAGTCAATCAATGTTTGAGCGAGAATGAGTCAAATAGTCCTCGTGTGGAACGCGCTTCTGTTGTCAGTGGAACTCGCCTCCTTCAGTAATCCTAAGCAAGGTCAAGTCCAAAGCCTTATTGCGTCATTTTGTTTTCTGTCTCTATTCCTATGCTCATTTTCTTGAGAACTCCGTGGCTGTGTGCCAGCTCTCCTAAGGATGCCACATACTGTTTTTCACTGCAATTTACAAAGTCCTCTGTGAGGGGCACTGTCCTCGCCTCCTGATAAGAAGGGAGTTTATAACGTTAAACCATATAAAGAATAAACAAACTTTTTTTTCTGAGGCTCTGGAATTCTCTTCCTCCCGGTGCTTTTCCGTCTATATTCAAGTGTTCAAGTTATGCAAATACGACAAAATCACCTAGTTCTAAGGCTGCACCGTTCCCGAGGGGATAGGCCGGTAGTCCTGCATTGTACTATGAGAGCGGAAACACTTTCTATTTCACTTTACCTTAAGGGCACGATGGGAGACAGTTAGGCAGCGAAAATCGAGAAACGGAGCATTTGATAAAAACTCTTACAAGAGACTTTACCGAGATGTCAACGTTGTTATGGCCCAAGTGTGTTGAAGCATTACTGTTATCTTTATATGGCCAGTCAATAATACCTCTAAAGGGTCAATAAGCTAGAGCAATAAGGATTACACACTATTACTGATCATGTACAGGACGTTTGGTTAAGTGACAAATCATGAAGAGCAGTTGATGGAAGGGTTTTCAAACCAAAGAAAAACCTCGACAGAAGTGGTGATCATTTAGAAAGGAATGGCAATAACAGATAAACCTGAAGAGAAGAGATCATTTAGAAAGGAATGACAATAACAGATAAACCTGAACAGAAGTTGTGATCATTTAGAAAGTAATAACAATAACAGATAAAGCTGAACAGAAGTGGTGATCATTTAGAAAGGAATGACAATAACAGGTAAAGCTGAACAGAAGTGGTGATCATTTAGAAAGGAATGACAATAACAGATAAAGCTGAACAGAAGTGGTGATCATTTAGAAAGGAATAACAATAACAGATAAATATAGACAGAAGTGGTGATCATTTGGAGCAAGTTGGGGGAGGGCAAGTTCGACAGCATACGTAACACAGAAGCAGACACGAAGAGATGAATAGTTGTTCTGGTTCAGACAACTAACACGGTTATGGTATAGACAGAAGCGTCCGTGTTTTGTTTTTTGTGTCATTGTTTACATCTGTTTACATCTGTTTACATCTGTAACCACATGACAAAGCTGCAATTGGCATGCAAAACACAGGGAGAATATCAGTGATTATATGTCTTTTAGTGTTTGTAAGCACTGGCAATCATACACGATAGGTGATAGATGGAGCATAATGCACGGTCGTTCTAGTGGAGCTATTGATCAGATGTGAGTAAGTAGAGACACTTATAGGTCCCTCGACGTATCACAAAAACTTGGGCAAACATTGACGGTTTGTTTGTTATAAGCGTGTCAAAGAATCACCTGTTCCCGGAAGAGTATGTCATATAATACTTTAGATATTCGGAAGTATTAGTGATTGTAACAACTACAAGCACAAACAGTGACGACTTCCATATATATATATATATATATATATATATATATATATATATATATATATATATATATATATATATGTTGAGACATTGTGACAAGTTGAGGTGGAAGAAGTCACGAATAGATCTAGTTCCGATTTTATTCCAGACCGGTTTCGCTTTAAGCTTCTTCAGAGGAAAAAGCGTAAAGAGAAACCGGTCAGAAATAAACTCGTACCTCAGATCTAGACCAGTGACTCATTGATATGTGTGTGTGTATATATATATATATATATATATATATATATATATATATATATATATATATATATATATATATATATATATATATAGATATATATATATATATCACAACTGACACCAGAGTCGGAAGAAAGAAAGAGCTGAATAAGCGAGTCTATATATTTCGACTGCTAACTGCAATCCTCTTCAGTAGTACAAAGTGGGAGAAGGATGTTCTCTTTAAATAGCAAGATCTTACAGAAGAAAGGCGCTAGGGATGTTTACTTCTTTGTACTACTGAAGAAGATTGCAGTCAGCAATCGAAATATATAGATTCGTTTATTCAACTCTTTCTTCCGCTTGAGGTGTCAGTTGTGATCTACATATGTGTTACTACGTTTTTCAACTGTGATATATATATATATATATATATATATATATATATATATATATATATATATATATATATATATATATATATATATATATATATATATCGTCACGACCCACCTATGGGTCGGGCTGGTCGCAACACAAAAAATGAAATAAAAATAAATCAATTAATTAATAAAATGAAAATAATAATAATGCCGTGCACAGCTCATATGAGTGACAGAGAGTTCATGCAGAATTATTAAATTCTTCGTTAAAATTAATTATCTATGAATAATAAAATAGACACGAACAATATAAATGGACACAAAATAAAAATAA
Organism: Oratosquilla oratoria; assembly: GCF_046742065.1. NCBI lineage: Eukaryota > Metazoa > Arthropoda > Malacostraca > Stomatopoda > Squillidae > Oratosquilla > Oratosquilla oratoria. The sequence continues at coordinate 54,015,040 of NC_134785.1, read as the reverse complement.
AAATCAATATACATCGAGCATCGACATGTAAAAAGATGTTACATGAATTATGAATACGTACCAACTCAGTTACCAGGTTGTTTCAGTTATCACAGTCTTCGTACGTCGGTTCTGAAGTTGCAGACAGACAGTCTTGATTTAGGTGATATAAGACGCGTCCAAAGTCAATCGTCTGTAACGGTCTTCATGTTTCGGGCCAAACAAGTAATCTGCGGAGAAACTGATGCACGACAACTTCTGGTAGTAGACACTTCTGGTTGTTGGGGGAACACGTAAATGATAGGTTGGTGTCTCGTAGTGGAGAAATGACAAAGAAAGAGTGTGTATAGAGTCGTACTTAGCTTTAGTCTAGATGTCCGAAATAAATCGGAAAAACGAAGGGTTGAATTTCGCGTGGAGATTGCCAGTTCACGGGTTTAGGTAGTTGAAGATTGCGTAGTGCAATCGTCGAAGCCCAAAGAACTTGTTTAGTTGAGTTGTTGTAATCGACCAATGTAAAATATATATATATATATATATATATATATATATATATATATATATATATATATATATATATATATATATATATATATATATATATATACATACATACATACATATACCAAGGCTTTTTCCCCCTTCCAAGGGGCGTGACACAGCACAACCACAGGAATTTATTCACGCTAAGGACTTGACAATATACATACATATATATATATATATATATATGTGTGTGTGTGTGTGTGTGTGTGTGTGTGTGTGTGTGTGTGTGTGTGTGTGTGTGTGTGTGTGTGTGTGTGCGACACAGCAGAGACCCTCAGGAGACGCCAGAGAGGTGGTATTCGTCCTCATGAAAAAGGACCTCATAGTACGATGACGTCATTCTTGCGTCCGAGTCCCTTTCCCCAGGACTCGAACCACCCCGGTCCTGTTCCGTTGACGCCCCGGACCTCGAAATTTATGTCCAAAGGCGACTCGAACCCAGGCAATACTTTACGCGAATTTAGAGCCGCGGTTGGCACCACTCCACCAAAAACGTCTATCTGTGTGCGGTTTTTTTTTTTTTGTTTTTTTTTTATCGTGAAACAAAAAAGAGTTCTTTGTAGCCTTGCTTCTCTCTCTTTTCCTCATACCCTTTATATATATATATATATATATATATATATATATATATATATATATTTGTGTGTGTGTGTGTGTGTGTGTGTGTGTGTGTGTGTGTGTGTGTGTGTGTGTGTGTGTACAACACTAAATGGGTCCCAGTGAACAGATTTGCATTTCTGAACCACAATTCACTTTAATTCTAAGCCATCAACATCGAGAAACTCGAGGAGGCATATATATATATATATATATACATATATATATATATATATATATATGTATATATATATATATATATATATATATATATATATATATATATATACTTGTATATACCTCCCTCCTTTGTCCAGCCAGGTTTAAGAGCCCAAGAGCGCCGTACGACCTTAGGGAATCCATCAGAAGAATGAGACTCATACATTTGCACAGGTGAGGAAGGAAAGTCGTAGGTAGAGCTCTGAGCTCTCTTCCGGGAGGGAAATAACTGTCGATCACGAGTTCAACACGTGATCTAAGACCATGGTGAACCATGGTGAAACTCACGCACACACACACACACACACACACACACACACACACACACACACACACACACACACACACACACACACACACACACACACACACACACACACACACACACACACACACACACACGTAGTACACACACGCACACACATATGCACACACACGCACACACGCCTACGCATAAGTACAAACACGCGGACATACACATCGCGGTTCTTAAGAAGTGCCGTGACAAGCACCAATAAATCGCGCAATCGGTCGATCTCGGTGCCGTCATGAATAATGGAGGTCGACTCTTAGGCCCTATGTCTTACCCCTACCCGACGCGCCGTCGCTGACCCGCTCGCCACGGTGCCCGGAGTCCCGCGGGGTGGAGTTTTTGTTCCTCCGTCGGAAAACGCGTCGATATTTTTGTGGTTCGGTTTACACTTCGGACATGCGCAGAAACTTCCGTCCTACCGTAAGGGGGAGTTTTTGTTCACCGAGTAGAAACCTTATCGATATCTCCTTTTTTTTTTTTTTTTTTTTTTTTTTTTTTTTTTTGTTTTTTTTTTTTTTTTTTTTTTTTTTTTTTTTTTTTTTTTTTTAGGGGGTGGGTGAGCGTGGAAGGGAGAGGGAGGAGAGTGTTTCTACACTTCATGTCTACCCACAAGCTTCCGGCGGCCCCGCAAGGCACTGTTTTTGTTCCCTGGTAGAACCTCGACGATATAGTTTTACCATTTCGCAAACTCATCTATACCCAGAAGTTCTCCTTGGCGTCTGTGGGCTTCTGAATTAGCCTCTGCGGATCATAAAGGCAGTGATTTCTTTCTCTGGTAGAACCTCGACGATATAGTTTTACGATTTCGCAAACTCGTCTATACCCAGAAGTTCTCGGCGTCTGTGGATTTCTGATTAGCCTCCGCGGATCCCTATCTCCTGTGCCAGGTAGACATTGCGACCCTGACCCAGATTTACCCGCTCCATGATATTCTTCAACTTCACTTTCAGAGCCTATCAAAGGGAGAAGTCATAGACTCCATTATTTCTTCCGTCTGTTATATACGTACATGTGTGCATATGAACACACACACACATACTCACACATACACACGTGGGCTGGGAGTTGGGTGTGTGTGCATGTAAGGTCACAGTATTATCCATAGATCGGTCATATATGAGCTCTGAGCTCTCTTCCGGGAGGGAAATAGCTGTTGATCATGAGTCCAGCACGTGATCCAAGACCATGGTGAATCACACACATACGTATATATATATATATATATATATATATATATACTTTATTGAAAGTGATGGCTATTTGTGCATTTATTATTTTCTTAAATGTATTTTCCATATGTCTTACTATGGACTTATGTTCTTTTGATAGGAGATTTATGACTTCACTGTAGGTGGTCATGTTTGCTATATCGCGATTTCGGGTTCAAGACCCTTCTTCAGTAGCTCTTAGGAATATTCTATCTGGTCAGGATAAGAATTATTCCGGTGTTATATTTAATTATGTTACTTTATATACTTAAATTTCTATACTTGCTCTTCACTGGGGGAGGTTACCGGTCACCTGGGAGAGGTTACCTGGTAACTCAGGCAGTGATGAAATGTCACTTGCTAGGTAAAGCCTCCGGTTTCGTGTTGTGGGAAAATGTCCTATGCTTGAGGTTGTGGTGTTTTTGTCTCGGGTTTTGATTTGTGGGGTTATGTCTCATGCTTGGGTTTGTGGCGATTTGTTTCATGCTTGGGAGGGCCCTAAGGTCATCTGCTTGTATATTTAGATTTGGGCTCAACTCTTTAATGTATAATACTTCTAAGATTGGGAGGTGTCTGTCATCTGTACATATTTCCAAATGACAAACGTCTACCAGAAAAGGGATATTTGAAACCACGTTTATTTATTTATCTATTTTATTTATTTATTTATTTATTATTTGCTTATTTATTTTTGTGTGGTTGACACATCACGCGTCATACTGACCCAATAACGGGACGACCAGTCTAAGAGCGCTTGTCTATCCACATTTGCTGAAAGACGTCGTCGGACTCGACATTACACAACGATCTAACGTCGACATCCTTCCCGTACCTTGTCTCTGAGGACGAAGACTTGTCACAAGCTGAGCACATGAATGTCCACCTCCCTCGCCTTTGCGGTTAACGTCGTCTATCTCTTGGGGTTGTGTCGCGCGGACGTGTTCCGAGATCCATACAATGGGAGGTCAACTCACTTTCCTCTTACGGGTAGTTTTTTCTGCCCTTCAGCAAGTGAGGGAGGCAGTTTACAAAGATACCGCTTACCCACGCCCGATCGTCCACCTCTCTCTTTTTCCTCTTTATTTGTTAATATAGTTATTTGTTTTCCATGCATAAATGAATATGCATGTGGAAAAATTAGGTTCGCGAAAGTGTTTGTGCACTAAGCGACGATATGACGTCATATCGTGTGCAAGCCTGCATAACAGAAAATGCAAAACATTTCATCTGAAATTTGATACATTTATCTCGATATGTTTGGCTACCCGTCTTGTAAGGGGGAAAAGCCTTTGGTATATATGTATATATAAATATATGAGAAGAAATACCGGATCCATTTAATCAGGTACCTTAACTTTTAAAAAGCCAACAATTACAATCCACCCAAAATGAAATATTTATAATATCTACAACAGTGAGAATCACAAACGAATCTTGATTCTTTGAAAGCTAGCGATTTCTCTCACTCAAATAAGATTGCCAGGTGGCAGATAGAATGAAAAATACTGAACGCATTTATTATGAATTCGATGGACATTTGTCCGTAGTCTCTTTAAAAAGATAAGATTCTGTTTTTTACTTGAGTATTTTGCTTCTTTATATTCCTCCCAATTTTTTATTTTGTACCTGATCTCATGCAATTGCATGCACTCATATCTGCCAGCTGCGTGGCTAATGTGTGATGTTTTATTCGTCGACACGCGAGTAAGGAAACATGTGACGCGTCTTTACGTCAGACCGTCTAACGTCTAATTCGTAGGAAGGGATCAAAGAGGATTACAATACGACGCGTAATGTATCTCTGACATCAAATTGATGTTTCTTTTGTAGATACATGACGTGGTGAGGATGGAAGAAAGGAGAAAGATGTTAGGAAAACAAACACGACTACAGAAATGTTCTCCCATAAAACGTGACCGTAAGGAAAGAGAAAATTCCCGTATTTGTCAGTCAAGATGGTTTTTGCATTTACAACTTGTTTTCAACCGGTGAAAATATGTAAATATTTGCGCAAGCTGTCTTGGTACAGTGAGCTGATATATAAAGTGCCTCATCTGTTCAGTTCCTCAAAAAACTATACTTACTTGAGTAGCTTTCGATTTGAAAGAAAAAAATATAATTTAGTTAAACTGAAAATATATGCATTTATAAAAACGAATGCCTGCATCTACCAACTAATGAAATGAACACGCACACACACACACACACACACACACACACACACACACACACACACAATCATATGTATATATGTATACATAATTTTGTGTGTGTGTGTGTGCATTTGTAAGTGCGCGTGCTTGTGCGTGTATGCGCGCGAGTGTGTGTGTTTGTGTGCGCGCGCATGTGTATTCTGAGGCATTGTAACAAGTTGATAAAGATGGGTATAATATTTTACTTCAAACTCCTGAAGTCATCATTAGCGAGTCGTTGGTGGCTCACAATTGCTCCCAACAACTTGATTGCTGATTGATTGTTGCTTGAGAGTGATTTAGGGGAAGGTCGAGACGGTCCACAGATATTTGGAAATCTATGGACGAAATTATAATATTTTGGAACATTCTTATCTAGAGAAATTCCCCGTAATATCCCCAAAATGGTTCTTCAAAAATTGATAGTTGATAGAACCTGTTTCGAGAGTAATCTACAATGATAATGACCCAAGAACTCTAAAGCAATGTGATAATTATCTTGGTACCTGACACTGCTTTTATGGACAGACCCTCATAGTTCATCTCCATTCCCTCGATTTTCTTTTTCTTTTTCTTTTTCTTTTTTTTCCACGGCGGCCATTATCTGTGTCCAGGTTTAATCGTTGGTTAGAAACCGCTGCTAGGAGTTTAGAACTCAGCGTCAGCCATTCTAACAAAAACAAAGGATTACAAAGGAGGAGCATGCCGACAGGAGACCTTTTGGTCCATAACTAGGTCGGATGCAAAAAAACATATAATAATGATAAATAAATAAAAGAAAAATAAAACAAATTATAATGATATAAATAGCAATGAATAAAATAAATAAGTGCATAGGTATAGTTAAATACTAAACAAACAGGTAAATAGTAAATAATGATAAATGGACACATAACTATTAATAAATAAAAATCAAGCAAATAATAATAAACAAACAAATAATAACAAACAAATAAACAAATGATATAAAATAAATGGCAGCCATTACAGCATCTTTGTGATTTGCTCTCCGAATGTTCCTCCTTTCCGAGCTCCAAGAGCCGAGGACTCGAACCTAGTCGAAGTCGCGAACCGGGCTCGAATGCACAGGAACCTCGTCGAAGTCGCGAGCCAATTTCACGATGACATTTTTGGAAACTAATGTCTGTAGAACCATAAAAATCCCCGGTTACTGGTTCTCGTGGCTTTCATTATCGTTCTTTCAACAACACCCCCAGACTCTTCGTCATTAACCGTCGTGCTCAGTCGGCCGTTGAGATGGTCACCTCGCAGAACTCGTCTTGTCGTTACTGAAGCGGTTCCTACAACGATGGAGAAGGAGACTTCTTCCCTAAACCTTTTCCTTGCCAGAAGGATGGCAAAGAGTTCAATAGAACAGAATAGCGGAGAGTGTGTGTGTGTGTGTGTGTACGCGTGTTTGTGTATGTGTGTACGTGTGTGTGTATTTTACCTAGTTGTATTATACGGGATGGGAGCTAATGATAGAAATAACTGAGACATGGTTAAATGGTACAGAGTTCGAAGCTGAATTTAATATTGCGGGATTTAAACACTTTCATCAGGATAGAAACCACAAGAAAGGTGGGGGTGTTCTACTGTACGTTAAAAACAATGTTCATGCTTGTGTTTTAGAGAAAGTGAAACAGGATGCATATGACAGTTTGTGGGTTGAGTTAACCCAAACAAATGGACAAAAAATGAATATAGGTGTAATATATAGGCCAAAGACATTATCATTAGCAGACGACAAACTGTTATTTCAAGAACTGTCTAGTTTCTGCAACCGGGATTTATTGATAATGGGTGATTTCAATTTTACTGACATTGATTGGATGACCCTTGAACATGGCCATATAGGTAGTCGCTTGATTGATTTTCTTGGTGACAATTACTTAATTCAGCATGTAAAAGAGCCCACAAGATATGGAAACATACTCGATTTATTGATCACTAGCCGCGAAAGCATGGCAACTGATGTAGAAGTCGGTGAATCTGTTGCAAATAGCGATCACAACTTAGTCAGATTCAAACTCCTAAACAATTTTAGAATAGATACTTGTGCTTCTAAAATACCCGATTTCAGTAAAGCTCAGTTCATAGAACTACGTCAGGAGCTTCAGCTTACAGATTGGGAGGAAAAATTAAACGAAAAGCCTGTAGATCAGATGTGGGAAATATTTCAAAATACGCTCACTAAGATGATTCAAACTTACATTCCTTTTAAGGACAGACGTCCCCCAAATCAGGCTCGCCCAAAGTGGCTCGACAAAGAAACTGAAAAAAGTATTGCTAAAAAGAGACAGGCTTATAAGAAATATAAGTGCTCGGGTGCATCTAATGACTATGAAAGTTATGTATCAATACAGAGAGATTTAAAAAAGACAATAAGAAAAAGAAAACGACAATACGAAATGAACATCGCTGAGAAATCCAAAGAGAATCCCAAAGAATTCTATAGTTACATTAGAGATAAAAAGGTTGTTAGGAATCACATTGGTCCACTATTATCTGCTGACGGTCAACTTGAATATTCAAATGAAGGAATGTGTAATCTCTTAAACAATTATTTTAGCTCGGTATTCGTAAACGAAACACCTCAAAGTGAATTCCAAACTGAAACCTGTGAAAAGTCTGGGGTAAACTTACTCACTACGGTAAATATAACAAAAGAAAAAATTAAAAGGTGTATAGACAAACTCAAAGTTAACAAAACACCAGGGCCTGACGGTTGGCATCCAAGAATCTTAAAGGAAATGAAAAATGAGATTGTTGTTCCATTAGAAATTATTTTCAAGAAATCCATCATATCCGGAGATGTCCCAAGAGAATGGAAGCTAGCTAACGTTACTCCCATATTCAAAAAAGGTGACAAAAAGAAACCAAATAACTATAGGCCTATAAGTTTGACTTCGATCGTAGGAAAAATAATGGAAACTATCATCAGAGATGATATCGAATATCATTTAGAAAGTAACCGTTTGATAAATGATAGCCAGCATGGTTTCAGACGGAAACGTTCTTGCGTGACTAACTTACTCGAATTCTACAACACAGTTATCTCGAATTATGACAAAAGAAACAATATAGATTTAATATATCTAGACTTTGCAAAAGCTTTTGATACCGTCCCACACGAAAGACTACTTACTAAATTAGCTTTGCATGGAATAAGTGGTAGCCTATTAGGTTGGACTAGTAATTGGTTGAAAGGTCGAAAACAGAGAGTTGTTTTAAATGGAAAAACTTCTGGATGGAAAAATGTTGCAAGTGGAGTTCCTCAGGGTTCCGTTCTTGGGCCACTTCTATTCATAGTATATATAAATGATATAGACAATGGACTAAAATCTACTGTTTCCAAATTTGCTGATGATACAAAACTGTGCGGAGTGGCAAATGATCACTCAAACCAATTAGATATTCAAGAAGATTTAGATAAATTACAGCAATGGTCTGAAAAGTGGCTAATGAAATTTAACACAAGTAAATGCAAGGTAATGCACATAGGTAAAAATAACAGTAAGTACGATTACAAGTTATTTGGAAATTCGTTAACAAAAGTAGATAGTGAAAAAGATCTCGGCGTAATTATCAGTAACGACCTCAAATCATCCAAGCAGTGTATTTCAGCCTCTGAGAAAGCAAATAAGATTCTGGGATTGATTGCGCGATCTTTTGATTTCAAAAGTCCATCACTCATTAACAAGCTATATAAATCGTTAGTTCGTCCACATTTGGAATATGCTGTTTCCGTATGGTCACCGAATCTCATTAAAGACATTGACAGACTGGAAAAGGTACAACGGCGAGCCACAAAACTGATTCCAAATATCAAAAATAAATCATACGAAAATCGACTTAAGCACATAAATCTGTTTTCCCTAAAAAAGCGTAGACTCAGAGGTGACTTGATACAGGTCTTTAAGATTTTAAAAGGAATTGACAACATCAAAAGTGACAAAATTTTCACATTGAATGAGAATCAGACAAGAAACAATGGTCTCAAACTGTCCGGAAATAGATTCAATTTGGAAGTAGGTAGAAACAACTTTGCCAACCGTGTAGTTAATGAATGGAATAAACTTCCTGCACAGGTAGTGCAATGTAGTTCAGTTCGAAGCTTTAAGAATCATTTAGATAAATACCTAAGTAAGATGCTGTAATTATTATAATTTATGTTATATTATTTGTTTTTGTTTTGTTATAATTTGTCTGTCTGATTTTCATTTATTATTAGTTATATGTCAATTTATTATCATTTACTATTTACCTGTTTGTTTGTTATTCAACTATACCAATGCATTTATTTATGTATTTTAATTGTTATTTACATTGTTATAGTTTTAATTTATTATTAATATGATTTTTTTTTTTTTTTTTTTTTTTTTTTTTTTTTTTTTTTTTTTTTTTTTTTTTTTTTTTTTTTTTTTTTTTTTTTTTTTTTTTTTTTTTTGCATCCGACCTAGATATGGATCAAAAGGTCTCCTGTCGGCATGCTTTGTCTTTGTAATCCTTTGTAACTCCCAGCCCACGAGAGCGTGTGTGTGTGTGTGTGTGTGTGTGTGTGTGTGTGTGTGTGTGTGTGTGTGTGTGTGTGTGTGTGTGTGTGTGTGTGTGTGTGTGTGTACGTGTGATTGTATGTGTGTGTGTACGTATGTTTGTGTGTGTGTGTGCGTGTGTGTGTGAGAGAGAGAGAAAGGGAGATTAATCAATCAATTTTGTCAGATAGTATACTGAGTAACATATACACCTTGAGATTCACTTAGGCCTGAGATAAAAATATGAAGACATGTAGCATTAAAGACATGGCTGAAGGTTTTGGTACTCCTGCTGATCCTGACATGTGCCTCAGTCGAGACAGGTACCCTGTACCTTGACCACAGGGAGCCCCACAAAGATGAGTACGATATCCTGGCGGTAACCAGAACAAAGACATTAATGTTTCTTGGTAGGGAAAGGGTTAACACATCTTCCAAATGTTCAGCAACATTTGCCGAGCCATTCTGTACTGCTGATCCAGGGCAGTGGACAGGATGCAGGGATGACCCGTCATCCAGGAGGTGCCAAGATAAGAGGGAGAGAGGAGGGTGGAGGGGAGTGGAATATATAGGAAATGGAATGGGTGGGAGTGGTTTCTATGCATTTTTCTTTCTATTTGGCTACCCCCCCTTGTAGGGGAAAAAAGCCTTTGGTATATGTATGTATGTATTCTTTACTGTACAGTAGTGAGTACAGTACATACATCTTCCAGGAGACATGAAGGTTAGTATCACTTTCTCCACCATTTTGATAGTCTTTGGTAGAGTCGGCGTGGAATGACATATGAGATATGGTTTGGAGCCCCCCTCCCCCTCCATGCTCCTCTGACTAGCTACACCATCCCACTTTCTCTCTGTAAGGTGTGTCTTCAATAAACAACCACCATACGGGCTCAAACAAAGCCCGTGGGAGAAAAATTTCACTCCCAAATTAAATAATAATGATAGTAATAATAATGATAATAATAATAATAATAATAATAATAATAATAATAATAATAATAATAATAATAATAATAATAATAATGATAATAATAATAATAATAATAATAAATAGATAAAAAATTGACCCCCGTCAACACGCACCGACGCACCCACCCTGTCCGCCCGATCTCAGCCCCTGACGAAGTCCACCGGTACGAGGACACACTCGGATTCGTGACCCACACTCCCTTATAACCACCCATCGCTACACACCCTATCACGGAACCATCGCTGTACAGTGGTAACGCACGCAACTCTTGACGGGCTAAGCGCAAGGGCTTAAGGCTCATCACAGATCACAAAAGGGTAGGTTTCGATCCCTAAAAAGTAATCTCGGTGGGCGAGGATATTGGATTTACAATTCCAGTTTCATTGGAAGTGTAAATACTAAGCTTAAGCCGTGGAGATAGTAGTAGTACACACCCAGATCGCATAGAAAAGTGTCTGAAAATGAATAGATATGAATACAGTGTGCTTACCCACATAGACGAGTCACTCATTCCCAGACCTCAGGAAGATGGAGAATGAAACTGGGACCACCCCACGCTATGGAAACTTTTAACTAATGTTTATTATTCTCGAAGAAGTTAACCCTAACTTACGGTACACTTATTGGGCAATCTAAGTTTCATTTGTTCACTGAACGCCTCCCTCTCTCGACTTCTCTGTCTTCTCGTTTGTCATACTGACCCCCGTTTTGCATCAGTGGTTTTGCCGCCTCCTTACAGTCTCTACCTCTCCAAGCACTCACTTCTGCACTGTATTACTACTTTACTTGTGGTGACCAAATGTATCTTACAAAGGATTACAAAAGTGGAGCATGCCAACAGGTGGCATTTTGGTCCATATCTAGGTCGAACGCGAAAAATATATATAATTAATGATAAATAAATAAATTGATTAATTAGTAAATAAGAATATAATAATGTAAATGATAATTGATAAAATACATAAATAAATACCTAGGTAGACATAAATAAATGCATATGTTTCCCATTCGTCTTCGAATTTTAACTTATTCAAGGACTAAATTAAGAAAGATCAATTCACTTCAGAACGTAAAATAACAATTTGAAGTCATCAGCTTTCTTTTCGAAGTGAACTGACCTGTTCTTGTCTAGAACTTGAATTCAGCAAATTATCGCTGTAAATGCGTGTGTATGTGTATGTGTGGAGGGGGCGGGCGTGTATGTGCGTGCGCGTGCGTGCGTGCGTGTGTGTGTGTGTGTGTGTGTGTGTGTGTGTGTGTGTGTGTGTGTGTGTGTGTGTGTGTGTGTGTGTGTGTGTGTGTGTGTGCACCAGAAGGGGAGGAAGTTTTCGTCAGGTGGAGAGAATTGCCTGGTGACTACTAGACTAATCTCAGTGAAAGGTATTTAACGAGCCGATTTTGATAGCCTTAATTATGTGACAAATGAACATCCTTTATCTATGGAAAGGAAAGTCAACATAACTTTTTATTTCGTGTGGTGAGTTCAGAAAAAAATGTGTGTGTGGGCAAAAAAAGGGAAGTCAAATTTAGATTAATTGTGAAATATCTAGAGAAAGTATAGGAATGTAACAAGGTGCTTGGCAGAAAAATATTTGAAGTCAAATTTAGATTAATTGTGAACTGTCTAGAGAAAATCTATAGGAATGTAACAAGGTGCTTGGCAGAAAAAATATTTGAAGTCGAATTTAGATTAATTGTGAAATATCTAGAGAAAGTCTATAGGAATGTAACAAGGTGCTTGGCAGAAAAAATATTTTAAGTCGAATTTAGATTAATTTTGAAATATCTAGAGAAAGTCTATAGGAATGTAACAAGGTGCTTAGGAGAAAAATATTTGGAAAGAAAAGGATAGAAGAACGATTTAGATAAAATCCAGTCATCATGGTTTGGGTTCAGAGAAATCGACGTGAAAACTCAGGATTCTTGAGTACGTCACACCAGACAGTAGCCAATCAAATGTCGAACCATTAAAATAATAAAGAACGAAAAAATAAATAGATAAAAGAAACAGTGACTGGAGGAGGCAGAAGAACGAAGGAAGGTATGTAGATGATCCAGGATTGGAAAGAACAAAAAATCGAAACATCTGGATTTTTTTTCTTTCTTTTTTTACCAAAAGGGTTGGAGATCGAGTAGGCTTCGATCGATTCCAAATGAGGCGAGGGTTGGGTGAAGTGGGCTTGAGATGAAGTAGAGGTCGAAAAGGAGAAGAAAAGTAAATAAAACGGATAGAGAGGTTGTGTTTCTTGAGAAGGGATGGGGACGAAATACAGCAGCACTAAGAGCAAACTGAGACACAGGCCGCACAGGCCGCACAGGAGACGCAGCACAGGGCAAAGGCAGACTTCCTGTTGCTGAATTGAAGAACAGTTTGAACTTATCTCTCACCCGAAATGCTTGAGAGATAAGGTCAAACTGTACTTCAATTCAGCAACAGGAAGTCTGCTTTTGCCCTGTGCTGCGTCACCTGCGTTTCAGTTTGTGCTTAGGCTACGAGAGGAACCGGGCGAAAGGTAAGGTCAGAAAGTGGAGGGACGTAGGGGTGGGGAGGGATGGAGGTGAGAGAGTGGAGAGAGAAAGCAGGTGGAGGGGGAGGTGGAGGTAGTGGATGAGGTGGATGGAAGGTGGAAGCAGAGAACCAAACACAAGAAATAAATTGTTCCGTCCAACAGACTATCGCCTCCATGTGACGTGGTCATAAGCCCTCACGTCGTGTGATGTGATGCTTCGTGGTGTGATGTGATTTACTGCGGCGTACTGTACCTCAAGGTATTGTAGTGTGACTTATGAGCGTCGTGACCATTTGATCACGTGACGCATTTTATATATTTGGTCATGTATATGTATATATATATATATATGTATATATGTATATATATGTATATATATATATATATATATATATATATATATATATATATATATATATCGTGTTTGTGTTTGTATATATATTTGTTTAATCGTTTTCAATTTCGAAATTTTTTCAAAGGAAAACGCGAGTCATGATCCATTTTTTTCATGACTTGTTTCGTATAAGTTTTTCTTAAAAGGAATGAATAAAATCTTTATTAGACTCTTGTTCGACGGAAAATTGTACAAAAGTGTTATATCGCCATTAGGCCTGAGGAATAACACCAACCTAACACTGAGGTATTATGCGTTCGCACGATATAGGCGGTCATTATCATAGCTTTCTTGTATGACTAAACATAACACGTTTCCTGACTTAATTTTTTTCCCGTGGATAATTTCCAAAATGGAAGATAAAATCTGAAAAGAAAGAGGAACAAGAATGAAATGTTATATTTTTTTCCTCTAAAGCAAAAACTTTCGACAAACACTCGTCCCGTGACGTCATGTCGCTGTCTCGGAACCTTGTAAACAAAATCCGACGCGACGCGACGTTGAGGAAGTGTCCAAGAATTTGACCACCCAGGCCCCGCCTTCAGAAGTTGGTGTGATCTGATGTTTCATTGAGGTCTTCCTCAAAGGACCCGTCTATATTGGATTCCCTCAACGGTATAGAAACCTTTACTACCGAGCCACTAGAACATAATAATATTATTTGGTGAGAACAAAATCTTTAAACGCAATGGACTCGCCCAAATAAGCATAAAAAAAATCAACCGAAATAGTTCAGAATCCTTACTCCTTAGTTCCTCTACGCGGACTAAATTCGCCGAGTGATCCAGAACAAACCCTTACGGCTAAAGAATTTATCAAGATCTTCCTCTTAAGTTGAATAAGATATCCCGATAATATATGGAGCGAAATCAACCCAAATCAATTCCCCCCCCCCCCGGTGGAAAAAAAAAAAGATGAAGGGTTGGGTGAGAGGGGGGAAGTCTCGAAAATGGGAGTGCGACTTCCACAGCCTCCGTTGACCGTGATAGTGCCGCGCCCTCCTAATGATCAACATTAGCTGGATTTATTAGACCACGGTAACTAACCCTTCCTACTCCCGGCGTCTATACCGCACATGGGTCATAGCCAGACTGCGTCGTCCGACCCCCCCCCTCCCCTCCCCTCCCTCTCCCCTCCCCAGCGGCATATCTCTCTCTCTCTCTCTCTCTCTCTCTCTCTCTCTCTCTCTCTCTCTCTCTCTCTCTCTCTCTCTCTCTCTCTCTCTCTCTCTCTCTCTCTCTCTCTCTCTCTCTTTCTCTCTATCTCTTTCTCTCTCTCTCTCTCTCTCTTTCTCTCTTTTCTCTATCTCTCTTTCTCTTTCCCTCTCTCTCTCTCTCTCTCTCTCTCTCTCTCTCTCTCTCTCTCTCTCTCTCTCTCTCTCTCTCTCTCTCTCTCTCTCTCTTTCTCTCTCTACATATATATATATATATATGTATATACATGTATATATATATATATATATATGTATATACATATGTATGTATATATATGTATATATATATATATATATATATATATATATATATACATATATATGTATATACATATGTATGTATATATATATATATATATATATATATATATATACATATATATGTATGTATGTATGTCTATCACCCACTCTCACTCTCTTTCTCTCTCTCTCTCTCTCTCTCTCTCTCTCTCTCTCTCTCTCTCTCTCTCTCTCTCTCTCTCTCTCTCTCTCTCTCTCTCTCTCTCTCTCTCTCTCTCTCTCTCTCTCTGTCTCTGTCTCTGCTTGACTTGAATTCTCATAAGGTCGTAAAAGGGATTATTACATACAAATGTGTTTTTAAGTTTTCCAAGTATATGAAAATATGTACTTAACACTGAAACAAGAATGAGAATTTTCGAATATGTCATTTCTATATCCACATTATTCATGTGACAACACCTACGAGCCTTATCCCTCTGAACTTTCGAAGAAAGCAAAGAAGAAAGGAGAGAGAGAAAGAGAGTGAGAAGGAGGAGGACAGCACCTCAGAGGAACGCAGAAAAACTGTCGGTGTGTGGGAGGGTGATTGGGAGAGGATGAGGAGGGCCTGAAGGGAGGGAAGGAGGGGAGGGGAGGGTTAACGCAATTTAGGAACGGGTAAGATGGAAAGATAAATTGACTTCAAGATACGAGTCTGCTGGTGAAAAAAAGTTACTTGCGTAATGGTTGTGGAAGTCCTGAGGAGAACTGAGAGTTACCGAGTTCTTGTATTTGTCTGAGAGATCTTATGTATGCAGTGTGTACGTGTGTGTGTGTGTGTATTTACCTAGTTGTATCTTACGGGAAGGGGAGCTACGCTCATGGTGTCCCGCCTTTGTATCTCGTAGTGTCTAGTTTGCTCTTAAATTCGTGTGTGTGTGTGCGTGTGTTTATATATGTGTGTGTGTGTGTGTGTGTTTATATATGTGTGTATTTACCTAGTTGTATCTTACGGGAAGGGGAGCTACGCTCGTGGTGTCCCGCCTTTGTATCTCGTAGTGTCTAGTTTGCTCTTAAATTTGTGTATGCGTGTGTGTGTGTGTGTGTGTTTATATATATATATATGTGTGTGTGTGTGTGTGTGTGTGCGTGTGTTTATATATGTGTGTGTGTGTTTATATATGTGTGTGTGTGTGCGTGTGTGTTCGCGCGCGAGTGAGTTTGTATGTGTACATGAAAATGTGTGTGAATTTTTTAAGATAAGCTAAACACTAAAATGGAATTCACAAGAAAATCAGTCAGTACAGTCGACCTTTACTTGAATGATCAAATATCACTTGAAATGAAAACAAAATATTCACTCTCTATTCCTCCACAAATGTAAACTACATTTAGTTATTTACATTATTATAGTTTTTATTTATTATTTCATTATTAATATGATTTTTTTTTTCTTTTGCATCCGACCTAGATATGGATCAAAAGGTCTCCTGTCGGCATGCTCCGCCTTTGTAATCCTTTGTAATACATGCTTAATTTCAGACTTGACCTATTGTGGTAGAGTCACTCGGATGAAGAGTTGAACCGGTTTTGGTGTTTCTTGTATTATTTAATTTATCATTTATTCCATAGTAAATAACAACTCCCGAGTGCTATGTTGATCAAGAGAAGTGATAGACTTCGTCTATTTCTTTTTAACTCAAGTTGCTTAGAGTGTCCTGAAAACAGTTACCTGTAATGTAATTCAGTATCTCAGAAAAAGATGTTTATCTAGTCGAAACGTATCACAAGCTGGCGGGATGGAATCACAAAGAAAAGGAGAATGAAAAATCACTCGAAAATCTTGTCTGTGTAGCAGCCAGGAAGATATTTATCTAGTCGAAACGTATCACAAACTGGTGGGCTGGAATCACAAAAAAAAGGAGAATAAAAAATCTTTCGGAAAATTGGTCTATATGGCGGCAAAAAAAAAAAAAAAAAAAAAAAAAAAAAAAAAAGGTAACAAGAATCACCGCCGATTCTGAGGTCAAGGTCACTGCTTCGGAGACCTTCTGGATCCAAATCCAAGAATCCAAGCAACGCAGAAGAGAAGGAATGTTTGTCAAGAAAGACAGAACAAGAATAAAACTAGAAGGAAGAACATGATCACAAAACATAGGTAAAGAAAAAAAGAAAGAAAGGAAGAAGAAAAAAGAAAATATATAAGAAAAAGAAAAAAAAAAAAAAGAAAGACGAGAATTCCACTTCGCGTGTTCCTTGAACCGCAACGCCAAGATTTTTATCTTTTTTTTTATCAACGTTTTTCTTTTATCCTTAATTATATTGAATAAGGAAATTTCAAGCTAAAATAAAATAGAAAGAAAATCACCATCCTCATGATATCACATACAAGAACAAGATCACAAATTGGGAATCTTGAAGAGAAACACGAACACGAAATGAATTGAAATAGAAAGAAATGAACTAAAATGAACTAAAATATAAGGAAAGGAAATGAGATGAAAACGAAATCTTTTGCGGACAATCAAAGGGAAGAAGGGCGTACAATAACCGAATGGAATCGCCTGCCGAAGACTAAGATAGAGAAATCCCTCTATCAGTGTTTTTCAACCAGATGCTTGTATCCCCTTGAGTGATAATATGATGTGATCGAGGGTAAATATATCACAACTGAAATTTTATATTTGCTCTCTATGATCATATACCTAAGGCTGGCTAGATGTCACTTGGCGACATTTCTATTTTCTTCTTGCTTTATCTAATTCTATTCTATTCAGCTCGAGACAGAGTGACCATAAACGGAATAGTTAGATATAATAAAGTTAAACAAGTAAAACTTTCTTGAGTAAATGTGGCGTTGGATGTGCTGTGTCTTACGACACTGCTTCTGACCCAGGGCAGTGAGCGAGATGCAGGGATGACCCGTCATCCAGGAGGTGCCAAGATAAGAGGGAGGGAAGAGGATGGAAGGGAGTGGAGTATGATAGGGATGGAATGGGTGGGAGTGGATTTTATGACTGTTTTTTTGGTTACCTCCCGTATAAGGGGGGAAAAAGCTTTTGGTATATGTATGTATAATGTGGCGTTTCAACAGATGATTCTACGCCACCTGTTCTTGATTTGTTTGAACCCAGTGGAGATTGATTATGGCATGAATTATTTCTGTCAATTGACAAATAAATATTCTTTTCTATCACGAGAAGTCGACTAATGTTATCAGATATCTTATCGGAGTGAGGCGTCATCCCTTGGCCGAATGAAATCACTTGGTGAGTCCTCATCTCTTTCAGGAGCTCGACTCTTTCAGAAGTTCGAGCATTTCCTTCTCCTGAATAAAATTGCCTGACGTCAAATAGTATATACTCGTCACAAAACGCAACGGAAGGATTAATAGAGGGAGGTTCGAAATATATTGCTACCCTTGAATAAAATGACTTGTTAGCCAAAAGAAAATACGTAAAGGATGTCACTGAATCTAGGGGACTGTGTGGTATTCTTAAAAAAAATGTTTCCTTATATACACACACATGCGCGCCCACACACACACACACACACGCACACACACACACACACACACACACACACACACACACACACATAGATCGGTCATACGAGCTCTGAGCTTTCTTCCGGGAGGGAAATAGCTGTCGATCACGAGTCCAACACGTGATCCAAAGACCAAGGTGAATCACACACACACACACACACGCACACACACACACACACACACACACACACACACACACACACACACACACACACACACACACACACACACACACACACACACACACACACACACACACACACACACACACACACACACACACAGTCACATATACACAAATAGTCGCAAACTTCTTCGGAGGTTTCCTGCCATTGGCCCCAGATTAATGTTTGTTTTGGATACTCAGTCTGGCAACATTGGACTCCGTATTTTTTCACCTGTTTGGCTGGTTACTGCTCAACCCTTTGTTTACATAGTCCCCCACCTCCCCTTTTCCCTCCCTCCCCCTCCCTCCATCTCTACTCCCCTCCATCCCTTCCTTCTACCTCCTTTCCTCCCTACTTTCCTCCTTCCCTCCCTCATTCACTCCTTGCCTCCCCTCTCTCCGCAATGTCTACCATTCTTCTTCCATTCTTTTCGTTGGCGAAGGTTGAGGTGAGGGTGGTTCGAATCCTGCCACCGGCGAAGTTGAATCAAGGGCATGGTTCATTAAATTCCATGCTAGAAAAGCCCTCTGTGAGGGGCACCGTCCCAGCCTCCCGATAGGGGGGAGTGTGTGACGTTAAACCATATCATCATGCCTCCCTCTTTCCCTACCTCTCTCCCTCCCTCCTGTTCTCGCTTCTTCCTCCCTACCTCCCTTTTCTCCTCCCTCCGTGCCTCCGGCCACCTAAGCTACCTCCCCCTCCTTTTCTACTATCTTCCCTCCCTCTCACCCTTTCTATCTACCTCCTTAACTTCTTTCTCTTCATCCCTTCCTTGTCCCTGCTCTTTCTTCTGTCCTCTCTCCTTCCCTTAGTCAGTCCCTCCTTCCTTTCTTTCATTCATCCCCTCCTCCCTCCCTTCCTCCCTCCCTCCCTTCCTTCATCCACAATATGACTAAGCAAAATAAAATAGATTAAGATATGAGTATTTTCAAGGGTTATTCTTCTGGAGGAACAAGGTCAGACTCTTGCCTGTGGCCACTTCCGCGGACGTCATACACAAGTCCAAGGCTTTCGTTAAACCCTTGTACCAAAGTTAACCCTCCCCCCTGTCTGCCAGGGGTTCGTTGATTGGTTGGTTAGGTGACTGACCTCGTTTCAAAGGGTAACAAGGCAACCCTTGTTCCTTATCCACCCTTGTGTTGGAGCCAGGCAGCTGCAGCTCCTGTTGGTTTTAGAACTGCAAGATTTTACCTCCCGGAGGAGGTGGTTGAGGGTCCGTCTAACCATAGGCTTCAGACCTCCAGAGACCACTTCATTGCTGAACAGTCCCCGGTTCTTCATCCGTTGAGTGATGTATCTTTCCAAGTCTGAAGACCTCCAGAGACCACTTCATTGCTGAACAGTTCCCAGCTCTTCATCCGTTGAGTGATGTATCTCTCCAAGTCTGAAGACCTCCAGAGACCACTTCATTGCTGAACAGTTCCCGGCTCTTCATCCGTTGAGTGATGTGTCTCTCCAAATCTGAAGATCAAAATCCACCTTTGTTTTGAGTTCTAACAGACCAGAATCAGTTTGACGACAGTTCGAAGATGTTTCTTCGTGTGTTCTTCATGTGGTGATTTTGGACTCATATCTCATTTAGTCCTTCACAAGTGAGCCCACATACCGGAAACTAGTGATCATTAGTGGATATCTGACGATTCTATGCAGTGATGATGTGACCTCTAGAAGACCAAAGAATATAATTTAGTGTGAGATGTATGAGAAAATAGGCTGAGAAAACCCAAACATAGATGATAATTTTTGCATGTCCTGTTCATTGTCAAACCCTGCAATAGAATTAATGAATTTATAAAATACACACACTCGCATATACACACACATATATATAAGCGTGTGTGTGTGTGTGTGTGTGTGTGCATGTGCACGTGTATAGACTTACAAAGCTACACACCTTCCATTCCTACACTGTCGAAACGAGAACTGATCATCTGCTGAAATAATGAAAAACATTACAACACAGCCATATAAATCGTTGTCTGGGGTCCTTGAATGTATATCTAAACCTTTCTACAGTACTA
>NC_134785.1:53974407-53986907 GCF_046742065.1 Oratosquilla oratoria | reverse complement strand
ACATATCATCTCCCTGTCGATCTATTTTTGAAATTAATAATTCCTGAGTATGCCACCAATCTTTCTTTTGTTATCTTATTCTAATTCGTTTGTTCTTTTCAAACTTAAAATCATCAGTAATGCTTTTGCACCATTCATCTTTGTCCTTTGTTATTTCCTTGTTCTTTAGTTTTATCACCGTTTACCTTTTTATTTCCTTTTTCTCGTCACCACGTTCATTACACATCTACCCTCTCAATTCTCCTTCCATCTCTATCGTTTCTGTTTACTCCCACACTCCTTTCTGCTACCTTGCCTTCCATCAGGTACTCTTGATCTATTTGTATCAACTTCCATCTCCATCCCATTCATTCTCACAATCACCCGGTCGCCCCTTTCCTTGCACACTATATCTTTCACCACCTATCGTTCCCCTTCCTCCTCTGTTACTAAACCTCCTTTTGCAACATTACAGTTAGAGAATACCCGAATGTATATGTAAAGCATGTGTAGGTTCACTTTGTCCCCATTTCTTCCTCTGATATTAAAACTCTTTCCGCAGTGTTACAGTTAGAGAATGCCCAGTGTGTATGTAAGACACGTGTATGTTCACTTTGTCCCCATTTACTCCTTTGATACTAAAACTCCTTCTGCAGTATTACAGTTAGAGAATGCCCAGTGTGTATGTAAGACACGTGTATGTTCACTTTGTCCTTTCTAGGTTTCAAGTCGACACTCGCTGTCGCCACCTCCTCTACTTCAGCAGCTCAGATTCTCCGACCCAGCCTCAGGCGGAAAGAGACCCAAACTGAGCAGGTTACGAGATCAGAAGAGATTACTGGAGAAACATTAACAGTATCCATCATCTCGCCTTATTATTTCTAGGATGGCAGTCATAAATACGCCAGCTTATTAGAGGCTGAAGTTTGATGAAGGGGATCAGGGTACTATGACTATGAAGGGTTAAAATCGGTCATGAATATTTCAAGGTTCAAAAAAAAGTTCCTATGACGTCATGTCGTCTGAAGTTGGCGCTGGGATCGGATCCCGCCTTCCATTCAATCTGTTTGATCGTTATCACTTAACACACGTAGATAAATCTGGGTTATCTAAGATGATCCCGCGACTGGAGTATTAATTGATGCAAAGCAAAAAAAAAAGTGATAATTTCTTTCAGAACCAACGTCCATATTTACGAGTTTGGCTTAATAGTGTTCGACTTGTCGCATATTTCACAATGGTAGCGCCTCTTGTGGCCGAGATAGCAGGGTGAGAGACAGGCTCGGCACGTACCGTATTTACACCGCCTTCTCTTCTTCAGATCTAGCTTTAAATATCGACATTTTCGTGTACAAGCGGTGTCATAAACTCTCTTCCTCTTTGCTTGCAAGCATGCGTGGATGACAGTCACATTACTCAGCTCGTTCAAGACTCCAAGCATTCGTGATGACAGAATTTTACAAAACCGTTGTGATTGGTTCTGAAAGTTAGTGTACCACTCCCGTGCACGAGCACAGATACACACACACACACACACACACACACACACACACACACACACACACACACACACACACACACACACACACACAACTAAACAAACAAGCGTAAACATGAAGAGTCAGACAGACAATAAACAAACGGAAGGACGCATACAGACAAAAAGACAGACAGACAGACAAACAGACAGATAGACAGGAGGAGGCAGGCAAGACGACAGACAAACAGACAGATAGACAGGAGGAGGCAGGCAAGACGACAGACAAACAGACAGATAGACAGGAGAAAGCAGGCAAGACGACAGACAGACAGACAGACAGACAGACAAGTGGAAATCCTTCTAGACAGACAAACAGACAGACAGATACAGAAGAAGAGATAGGCAGATGGAGACATAAAAAGATAAAATAATTCTTTATTTTGAATTGAAGCAACAGCAATAGAATATGTGTTTAGGTCAACCTGATATATTCTGGTCTGGGTTTGGGTATCTGCAATAGGACTTCGGGGAAGGTCTCCGGAGAAGACAAAAAGTGAAAGTCTGTGGGACGAACAAGAACTCAAAGATCACCTCTCTTGTAAGTACAGTCGGCTACAAAACTATCGGAACAATTTACCGTTTTCCCAACGATAAGAAACGAAGATTTAGTCCCCGTGAATTCTTTGTACAATGAAAAGCGTTTCCTCGCTTATGTAATGTCGAATACTAAAAAGTTATACTTGCATAGATGAAAAAATATATTGGCGAGTGTAGTGTCTCTGTCGTTACGGAGCTGCCTAGTGTAGGCCTTATGGTACGGAACTGCCTAGTGCACGCCTTATGGTCTCTTGCAGACTCCTTCATTCTTATGTTATGTTCTTCTGTTACCTCGGTGTGGTTCCATAAGCTTCGGTCACTTTCCTCTCCTTTGCGTCTGTTTCTTTTCAGAATCCCTGAAAGGGGATTTGTCCGTCTTGTTGCCAGACTACAGTCAATAGAGACGCTGAAAGACGCGGAGGTTCGAAGTATTTGTTTGTTTGTTTTTTGCTTGTTTGTTTGTTTGTTTGTTTGTTTGTTTGTTTACTTGCTGGTTCGTTTGTTTGTCCCTTGTAGTGACAAAGAGGTAGGGAGAAAGTAGATAGAGGTATTTTAAGGAAGAAGAGGAAGTGCAAAAGATAAAAGTAAATTGAAAGAGAGAGAGAGAGAGATTGAGAGAGAAATTGGATAACGAACTAGAAGAGAAAGTAAATCGTCTGACTGTAAAAAGATGTGGATAACTGGATTTTTTTTTTTTTTTTTTTTTTCATTCCCTCTTTCACCCATTTTTGTTTACGTTTTCTTCTTCTTCCACCTCCTCTTCGGTCTCTCCTTCCCTCTCCTTCCCTCCACCTCCCTCATCATCACTTCTCTTCCCGCGTTTGGAGGATTCTTCCCGTTTCGATTAAGATGCCTGTGGGTCAGACAAGAGAGCGAGGAAGGCAGAGGAACGTCGGCTCCCCCCCCCTTCCCCCACCCCCGGCCACCTGGGAGGGAGATCTCTTAACTATTCATGATATGCCCAGCAGTCAGATAACATATGTGGCCCCACATCTTAATACACTGCGGAAGGATTGCCCTTTCCTGAATAAACGCCAGTGTCCATGGTGTGAATGATTATCTATATATGCATATGAATGTGGGTATAAATATGTGTGTGTGTGTGTGTGTATACACATATATCTATGCAATAAAAACACTAGGAGCGTGTGTTCACAAATGCGTAAGTAACCACTAGGAAAAGTAAACTAACGAAGCAGAGCGCTTTCGTATAATTACATCTTCAGTGAAGATACAAAGAAGGAAATATATGATTCCATATAATTCCTTCTTTGTATCTGCACTGAAGATGTAATTATACGAAAGCGCTCTGCTTCGTTAGTTTACTTTTCCTAGTGGTTACTTACGCATATGTATATATATATATATATATATATATATATATATATATATATATATATATATATATATTTATATAAAAATATATATATATATATATGTATGTATGTATGTATAAAGATTTCCTCGTATTGGTACCTCTTTCTGGTTTTGACTGCTCTGCATCGTGTCTTGGAATGTACTATTTATTGCCGCCTTTAATGTTGAGTTGATAGTAACACTAGCTCATTATTGGTCTTGAGTTCCTGTGTTTTCTTTTATACATTTTTCTTTCTTATTTCATTTATGGGACTCTTTTGGCACCTCGATCTGCTTTTTACTACCCTGCATCGTGTCTTGGAATGTACTATTTATTGCCGCCTTTAATGTTGAGTTGATAGTAACACTAGCTCATTATTGGTCTTGAGTTCCTGTGTTTCCCTTTATACATTTTTCTTTCTTTCTTATTTCATTTATGGGACTCTGTTGGCACCTCGCTCTGCTTTTGACTGCATTAGTGATTGGACAGTGAAGGGTAGCAAGACAGTAACGGTAGCTCTTTTCGAACTATTGAGTTCCTGTGTTTTCCTTTATACACTTTTCTTCCTTTCTTATTTCATTTATGGGACACTGTTGGCACCTCTTTCTTCTTTTGACTGCATTAGTGATTGGACAGTGAAAGGCAGCAAGAGCTTAGGACATCTCAGTAACGATAGACCTTTTCGATTAGCCCATCCCCATTAGATCATTCTTTTCCTTTTACCGTGGCTGCTGCCAGTCTATTTCATTCATCTCATTTGTACCACAGTAATGAAGGAAATAAGCCATTCAGAACCTTATTAATAATGACAGAATCCGTTTGTCGGTTTCTTCGTCAACTCTTGCAAAGTAAAATAAGAAAAGAAAAAAAAGGCGAAAGAAGTTCTTCATAGTTTGCATAACCCCCCAAAAAAGAAAATGTCATAAGTTTAATGTCTACCTCTCCCGAAAGAGCACTTGGTATGTGATAGTCCCCAGTTGTCTTTTGATACTTGGAGTAGCTTGCATATCTCATGGTGAAGAAATCTGACACTTCCAGCAGGTTAAGGGCATCTGGATGTTTCGGTACATAACCCCCAAAAAAAGAAAATCATGTTTGATGTCCTCTCCCGAAAGAACACTCGGTATGTGATAGTCCCCAGTTGTCTTTTAACACTTAGAGTAGCTTGCATATCTCATGGTGAAGAAATCTGACACTTCCAGCAGGTTGAGGGCAGCTGGATGCATAACCCCCCAAAAAAAGAAAATCATAAGTTTGATGTCTACCTCTCCCGAAAGAACACTCGGTATGTGATAGTCCCCAGTTGTCTTTTGATACTTGGAGTAGCTTGCATATCTCATGGTGAAGAAATCTGACACTTCCAGCAGGTTGAGGGCAGCTGGATGCATAACCCCCCAAAAAAAGAAAATCATAAGTTTGATGTCTACCTCTCCCGAAAGAACACTCGGTATGTGATAGTCACCAGTTGTCTTTTGAGACTTGGAGTAGCTTGCATATCTCATGGTGAAGAAATCTGACACTTCCAGCAGGTTAAGGGCAGCTGGATGTTTCAGGAGTCAAGGAGTGAGCAGGGTAACCGCATTGCTCTTTCGTAATCCCACCGGTCAAGCTGACAAGTAATGTCTTCAGCTTAATGTCACAGTTGCCAGCGAGTAACGTTTTGACATTCACCGTAATGTCAAAAGGATGTGAGGGAATTAATGTAGAACCAAGGTTCCCCGGAACCCTAAGGTTCCGCAAAAGGTCCCCAAGGGTTCCGCGAGAACAAGTGAGATAAGCTAATGCGCTTTTGATTTTTTGTTTAATTTCATATACGTAAAATAATCAAACACGCACGACATATTCTCGGTTATTGTAATAATGTAATATAGACATCATCCTATCTAACCCATTATTACGATGAAAATTATATATATATATATATATATATATATATATAAATATATATTATATATATATATATATATATATATATATTTTTTTTTTTTTTTTTTTTTTTTTTTTTTGCGCAGGGGTTCCTTGAGACATGCAGTTTATTTTAAAGGTTACGCAAGGGTAAAAATTGTTGAGAAACGCTGGTATATAGCATGCAACAGTAAACTGTAGTGAATTACAGTAGACACCACCCAGTCCATAACGAAATCTGTTACGGAAGTAGAAGACTGAAATCAAACAGAACGAACAGCTAAACAGACAGACACAGACACTATTAATGGAAACATCCGTGTAGATTAACTGAAAGCTATGACGGCTTAAGTCTTCGTAAAAATTAAGTTTATTACACGAAAGCGCTTCTTAAAAATTGTTTATTACACGAAAGCGCTTCTTAAAAATTGTTTATTACACGAAAGCGCTTCTTCAGAAAGATTATTCCAAACATTGGATACTTAGATATAAAGAGCTATCCATGCCTATTTCTGTATTAACTTCCTAGCAGCTTGAGGCCATTGTCCTCTTTCTAGTTAATACTTAATATGGGGGAAAAAAAAATCCTCTCCTCGCAACCCCATTACCATAGCAACCATTTCATCTGATCTCGCGAGGACGACACGGAATTCCTTGTGTCTCGTGTCACATCACAGCCCTGACACAATCCGTACAAGCCGCACGTCCGCCACGCTGTCCGCGGCAGAATCAACCTGAGACCCATTGTTTGCAAGTGACAGCCAACATCGCGGACAGACGGCGTGACAGACAGCTCCGGACTCTGAGACAAGGCGACTTGGAGGGTCCATGTCACTTCGGATGAGGGAATCGCTCATAACACCAAAGTATCATCCTGTCTCACCCCTTTCGACCTCCTCCTCCTACCTCTCCACCTCCTCCTTCTCTTTCTCCTCCTTCTCCTCCTCCTCCTTCTCCTCTTCCTCTTACTCCTCCTCGTCCTCCACCTCCTCCTCTTCCTTCTCCTCCTTCTCCTCCTCCTGTTCCTTCTCCTACTCCTCCTTCTTCTTCTCCCCCTCCTCCTCCTCCTCCTTCTCCTCCTGTTCCTCCTCCTCCTACTCCTCCTCCTTCTCCTCTTCCTCCTCCTCCTCCTCGTCCTCCACCTCCTCTTACTTCTCCTTCTCCTCCTGTTTCTCCTCCTACTCCTTCTCCTTCTTCTCCCCCTCCTCCTCCTTCTCCTCCTCCTTCTCGTCTTCTTTCTCCTCCTTCTCTTCCTGTTCCTTCTTCTCCTCCCCTCCTCCTTCTCCTCCTCCTCCTCCTCACCTCCTCCTCCTCTTTCTTCTCCTCCCCCTCCCTGTCTCTCGCCCCATACTCCAACCTTTATGTTTTGCAATTTCGTTCCCTCAATATATCACTTCCCGCCCCCGTCTCTCTCTCTCTCTCTCACTCTCTCTCTCTCTCTCTCTCTCTCTCTCTCTCTCTCTCTCTCTCTCTCTCTCTCTCTCTCTCTCTCTCTCTCTCTCTCTCTCTCTCTCTCTCACTCATATTTCATTCTTGTCCCATCGATCCGATTTTGTTCACCAAAAAATGACATTTGGTATATAAGACAACTATTTCATGTTGAAATGCATCAAACGTTCTAGAATGAAAGGCACTTTTGTATAATTTTGATACAACGTGGGTCAGGTTTAGATGTCCGCAAAATCCTCCCCAGCTCCGCCAAAGGCTAGCCCCGTCTACGGGGAAGGTTCACAAACACACACACAAAAGAGAGAGAGAGAGAGAGAGAGAGAGAGAGAGAGAGAGAAAGCAAAAAGAAAATATTCGGGAGAACTGGGTAGTCTTGGTAAACATCGATTCGAAGTTGGGTGTGTTGGTTTGACGTTGATGCCTTTCCTTCCTTCGTCCCTTCCTCCCTTCCTCCCTTCCCTTCCTCCCTTCCTCCTTTCCCTTCTTCTCTCTCCCTTTCCTCCTTCCTTTCCTCAGTTTCTTCCCTCCCTCCTCTCCCTCCCTTCCTCCCTCCCTTCCTCCTTCCCTCCCTTCCTCCCTCCTTTCCTCCCTCCCTCCCTCCCTCTCTCCTTTTCCCTCATCTCCCCCTTCCCTCCTTCATTTCTTCTCTCTCTCCCTTTCCTCCCTCCCTCCCTCCCTCCCTCCCTTCCTCCCTCCCTCCTCTCATTTTCCCTCCTCTCCCCCTTCCCCTCCTTCTCTTCTTCTCTCGCTCCCTTTCCTCCCTCCATTCCTTCCTCCCTCCCTCCCCTCCCTCCCTCCCTCCCTCCCTTTCTCCCTCCCTCCTTTCATTTTCCCTCCTCTCCCCCTTCCCCTCCTTCTCTTCTTCTCTCTCTCCCTTCCTCCCTCCCTTCCTCCCTCTCCCTCCCTCCCTCCCTCCCTCCCTCCCTTCCTCCCTTCCTCCCTTCCTTCCTCCCTTCCTTCCTCCCTTCCTTCCTTCCCACCCTGCCTTCCTCCTTCCCTTCCTCCTTTTCTACCCTCTCTCACTCTCATCGAAACACAACCGCCCGGAACCCTTTCCTCGGAACAGACGTCCTGAATAAAATTGCCTGGCGTTCACCAGAGTATGATTAAAGATATATTATCGTAACGAAGAGATTAATTCTTAATCTTCGAAATAAATCCCTCTCTCTCTCTCTCTCTCTCTCTCTCTCTCTCTCTCTCTCTCTCTCTCTCTCTCTCTCTCTCTCTCTCTCTCTCTCTCTCTCTCTCTCTCTCTCTCTCTCTCTCTCTCTCTCTCTCTCTCTCTCTTTATCCTTCGCTCTCTCTTGCGTTTGTTTTTAGTGAATTGAACTTTCGGCCAAAGTGGTCATATACAACATTGCCAACTCCTTCGTCAAAGATTAAGTAACTGTGCTGTTATAGGTTAGTATGACTAGATCATGTTTTGTGTGTGTGTGTGTGTGTGTGTGTGTGTGTGTGTGTGTGTGTGTGTGTGTGTGTGTGTGTGTGTGTGTGTGTGTGATTCACCATGGTCTTCGATCACGTGTTGGACTCGTGATCGACAGCTATTTCCCTCCCGGAAGAGAGCTCAGAGCTCATATATGACCGACCTATGGGTAATGCTGTGACCTTACACGCACACACACACCCAATTCCCCACCCACGAGAGTTGGAGTAACGACTCGTAGCGTAGCAATACTGAAATTATTTCAGCCCTGGGCGGGATTTGAACTCGGACCGCCGTAGAGACGACCGGGAACTGTACCACCGCGCCACGTGTGTGTGTGTGTGTGTGTGTGTGTGTGTGTGTGTGTGTGTGTGTGTGTGTGTGTGTGTGTGTGTGTGTTGGAAAAAGATATATTACACGTCACAGGACGTCACACTCCGAGAAGATAGATATCAATCATACGACGTCACAGGACACCCAGCGGCTGTTAAGCGGCAGGTCTATCTCAGAACCCGACTGGAGTCCCACTTAACAATGGAATTAGGCCGACCTGACCTTGACCTCTTAGGACACCTGGTCCACACAACGATACGGCCGTTGAGAAGCGTACGTCCACAGACAGATTTATCCTTATATTTTTTTCATGTACTTTGTTTTTTAAATATGCCATATTCTTCTATGTATCATAATTTTATATATGTTTGTTTAATATTGAGTGTATCACTCAACCTTGTAAATACTTCTGTCACATTGTAAATATATACTGTACGACAAAAATTCATGTGGAGTAAATCCGTAAAACCAAACAGCCCTTCCTTGCTCCAATACTCACATCGCCTCCAATATGTGGATCACAACCTTCCACATTGCTGTACCAAACGGCCTGCTTCTTATCCACTGCTTTCGCCATAAGTAATGCAGCAAGACACAGCGCAAAGTATGGAATGTTTCCCTCTTTCCTCCGACAATAGCACTAATATCTTTCTACTCTTTCGATCATTATTCCTCATATTAGAAATAGTAGAACACCAGTCCACGTGCAAGTAGTCAGGGAGCATTGTTCCCCAGTGCAAAAATAGTGGAGGAACTGACTTCCTCTTCTGTTCCACATGAAACCTTCTCTCCACCGCAGGTCCCCTCCTGACACGGGATTGCCCGAGGCAGACGGCGATTCCTGCCTAGGTTACCGCCATAGATCTCAAGTCCCGCTAACATGAAGGCGGTGGAGACCCCGCCCCTGATAAGGTTGTAGGGCTCCCTACGACCCGCCCCGTTTCCTTCTTCTCATTATTTCTTAAAACCCTGGCTACACGGCCTACAGCCCACGGGCAGGGGGCTTTTCATTCTCTCTCTCTCTCTCTCTCTCTCTCTCTCTCTCTCTCTCTCTCTCTCTCTCTCTCTCTCTCTCTCTCTCTCTCTCTCTCCTTCTTCCCATTCCTCTCTCTCTCTCCTTCTCCTTTTCACCTCTTGATCTCCCGCTCCCTCCTCCTCGCATTTTCCCATTTTAGTTTTTCTTTTACTTCTTCCTCTCACTGTCCATTTCCTTGTCCTTATCCCTGTCCTCCTTCAAGGCCTCCCACTTCTCCATCCTTCACCTTAATCCCTCTGTAACCCTGTCTCCGTCCGTCTCTCTCTCCCTTTCTCTCTCTCTCTCTCTCTCTCTCTCTCTCTCTCTCTCTCTCTCTCTCTCTCTCTCTCTCTCTCTCTCTCTCTCTCTCTCTCTCTCTCTCTCTCTCTCTCTCTCTCTCTCTCTCTCTCTCTCTCTCTCTCTCTCTCTCTCTTTCTCTTCTCTCTCCCTCTCTCTCAACATAATGTTCTACCTATCTATATATCTGTCTGTTTATGTACCTATCTACCATTCCATCTCTCTACTTAACTATTACTATATTTCTATCTACCTACCTATATACCTAAATTACCCACATTTCGCTCTCTCCCTTTCACACACACGCGCGCGCCAGCACTTCCTCTCCTCCTCTCTTCCTCCCTCCCTTCCTCTTTCATTTGTGCTTCATTCTGTCCCCGTCGCACCTCACCATAATCCTCCTCGCTCTCAGCCTCCTCACCCGCGTACGGCATTTCTTCCTTCCTGTCCAGCCTTCTCCTCTCAACATTACACACAATCTGTGGGAACCCCGTCGATGCCTGACACTGTACTCGGCCCACCGATCCACTCCCGCTTATTCCACCTTTCCACACATAACTCCACCCCACCCCCCCACCCCCATTTCCATTTCCAATGACGGAGGCGCCCATCCACTCCTGTTATATCTCCTCCCTTGTTGACTTGAACCGTGTTTATATATATTTATATATATATATATATATATATATATATATATATATATATATATATGTATATAGCAAGATGCTGTAATGACTATAATTTAATTTATATTATTTGTTTATTTGTTTTGTTATCATTTGTCTGTTTGTTTATTATCATTTGCTTGATTCTCCTTTATTATTAGTTATATGTCAATTTATTATTATTTACTATTTACATGTTTATTATTCAACTATACCCATGCATTTATGTATCTTATTTATTATATACATTACTATAGTTTTTTTTATTCATTTATTTATTTATTTTATCATTATTATGATTTTTTCGCATCCGACCTAGATATGGACCAAAAGATCTCCTGTCGGCATGCTCCGCCTTTGTGATCCTTTGTATATGGTGGGCGCGTTTTCCAGAGACTTCTTATCTACTGTATGTCCGAACATGTGTTAATGAATATTTATGATTTGGTCGTGGGAAAGATGGCAGCGTCCTCGGAAACCTTATGGAAGAAGATAAAAAAAAAAAAAAAAATGTTACGAGTATAGACCTCATTCCAGCACGGAACGCCGTGAGATCGGAATGAGGGTCTCACTCTCCACTTCGGAGTCTCACGCTGTGCTACAAAAATAAAGGCTTTGGAATGATAATTAGCGTAGGCTTAAGCTGCGTCGTCCAAATTCATGTGTAAAGATATAGCAATGATGATGATAAAATACAGTACGTGTGTGTGTGTGTTTGTGTGTGTGTGTGTGTGTGTGTGTGTGTGTGTGTGTGTGTGTGTGTGTGTTTGTGTGTGTGTGTGTGTGTGTGTTTGTTTATGTGTGTGTGTTTGTGTGTGTGTGTGTGTGAGAGAGAGAGAGAGAGAGAGAGAGAGAGAGAGATAATAATAATAATATGCGGTTTATTGTGTATAGCGTGTGTGTGTGTGTGTGTGTGTGTGTGTGTGTGTGTGTGTGTGTGTGTGTGTGTGTGTGTGTGTGTGTGTGTGTGTGTGTGTGTGTCTGTGTATGCGTTTATGTATACGTGTGTGTTTTATTTGCACAGTATACATATTCTTGAATCAATCCTACATACATGAATTAACAACTAAGTATTTTAAACCAAGCACTATCAGTACATCTTATTTGCAGTAAGTTAATTACATTTGAAACAACATTTCTGACACTATTATAATAAGAAAATGGGCGTGGCTTTGGGGAAGGGGGCGGAGCTTCAGGAAGGGGGTGGGGCTTAGGTGTCAAACTGCTGCGCACAGACGCTAATCTAAGTGTCACGCTACACAAACGATGTCAGTCTCTTTCTCTACCTATGAAACCCGTTTGACATCTAATATCCACCTATACCTTATAGACATCCCTTTGTGAGTGGCAGAATAAAACAACCATGTTACATTATATGTCGTTAAAGGAGACTATTTGAAACGGAAATCCAAAATTGTGTTTTCTATCTGTCCCTTCCGTTGGGATAAAGGCCTTTCCGTATGTTTGTGCTTAATATACCAAAGATATTGCTCTTGTTTCAGACCTCTATTGGCATAGTAATATTGATAAGAAAAATAGCGTGGACACTTGTGTAAGGTTCCCTCTTCGCCTTGTGTCTGGGACTTAAGAATTTGGAGACAAGACCTTTGCAATCGAACGTCTTTAAGGTCTACAGCAGAATTTCTCGACCTTTTTACCCTTGCGTAACCTTTAAAATAAATTGCATGTCTCAAGGAACCCCTGCGCAAAAAAAAAAAAAAAAAAAAAAAAAATTTATTTTCATCGTAATAATAGGTTAGATAGGATGATGTCTATATTACATTATTACAATAACCAAGAATATGTCGTGCGTGTTTAATTATATTACGTATATGAAATTAAATAAAAAATCAAAAGTGCATTAGCTTATCTCACTTGTTCTCGCGGAACCCTTAGGGACCTTTTGCGGAACCTTAGGGTTCCGGGGAACCCTGGTTGAGAAACGCTGGAGTATAGAGACCTCACCAGTGACTGGTCCAACCAAAGCTTCGATGTAC
>NC_134785.1:53972555-53973907 GCF_046742065.1 Oratosquilla oratoria | reverse complement strand
TAGGTCATGGCCAGCCAGCCAGCCAGACGTATAGATAGACAGGTAACCAGCCAGTCAGACACGCACGCACGCACGCACACACACACACACACACACACACACACACACACACACACACACACACACACACACACACACACACACACACACACACACACACACACACACACACACACACACACACACACACACACACACACACACACAC
Organism: Oratosquilla oratoria; assembly: GCF_046742065.1. Lineage (NCBI taxonomy): Eukaryota > Metazoa > Arthropoda > Malacostraca > Stomatopoda > Squillidae > Oratosquilla > Oratosquilla oratoria. The sequence goes on along the minus strand of NC_134785.1, from coordinate 53,973,699 downwards.
ACACACACACACACACACACACACACACACACACACACACACAACTCGTGGCGCAGTTGGTAGAGTTCCCGGCTGCCACTAAGGATGTCCGGGTTCGAATCCCGCCCAGGGCTGAAAATATTTCAGTATCGCTGCATGGTGACCCGCAGTTGTATCTTTACACATCCAGTTCTTTCTTTAAATCATGTGTGTGTGTGTGTGTGTGTGTTTGTGTGTGTGTGTGTGTGTGTGTGTGTGTGTGTGTGTGTGTGTGTGTGTGTGTGTGTGTGTGTGTGTGTGTGTGTGTTTCTTTGTGTGTGTGTGTGTGTGTGTGTGTGTGTGTGTGTGTGTGTGTGTGTGTGTGTGTGTGTGTGTGTGTGTGTGTGTGTGTGTGTGTGTGTGTGTGTGTGTGTGTGTCTATGTGTGTGAGTGTTTGTGTGTGTGTGTGTGTGTACGTGTGCTTGTGTGTATTTCCGCGCGCTTGTATGCGTATACACGTTTGCTGTTACTTTCTCAACCCCATTAACCATTCCGCTAACGTTTGCTTTTGGCGTATGGACTAACACATGTTTTCTATTTGTATTAACGTTAGCGCTTTGCCTGGGCCGGTTCATGTCCGGCGTCCCGGGATCTATGGGAACCGTAACGGCTGATCGGGAGGAGTCGTCCGCGTCATTATCCTTTCCCGCTCCACGTCGGCGAGACGTCGGGAATGTCTGTGTGATCACAGTGATTTCCTGCGGCCGGAGTAAAGGGGTAATAAGTAGGTGTCTTCTGTACCGTATCACGGTCCTTCCTCGATCATTCTTCCTCTTTCGGAGAATGATGTCTTGATCACTGAAACCTGTGGAGGTCTACACACAGGCGGGTTGGTACGCGGCACGTGTGTGTGCGCGCACACACACACACACACACACACACACACACACACACACACACACACACACACACACACACACACACACACACACATACATACATACACATACACACACAAACACATTTACATACATATATCACTGGTGAGAAATGCAGTAACATATTTGTAAATCATAACTAACACCACAATCGGACAAAAGAGTTGAGTAAGCGAAGCTATATATTTCGATTGCTAACTGCAACCCTCTTCAGTAGTACTGAAGAGGATTGCAATTAGTAATCAAAA
>NC_134785.1:53945055-53967555 GCF_046742065.1 Oratosquilla oratoria | reverse complement strand
TATATAATATATATATACAGTATATATATATATATACAGTATATATATATATATATATATATATATATGTGTGTGTGTGTGCACACATAAGAGGAACTTTTCTTAGGTTGTCAAGATCGTGACGCTTAAAGAAAATTATTTTTTCAAAGGATCATGTGATGTTTTCAAATTTCCCTTCAGTACCGTGCTATACTTCTATTTATCATTCCCCAAACATTTTCCCTCATATATTACAACATACACTAACGTATTGCAAAGGAATTTAAAAGAGAAACATCCTACTACTTAGAGAGACATTTGAAACCCATCCCAATTAACCCTTTTTCTTCTGCCGGGACTTTCAGGCGATTTCATTCAAATTAGGAGAACCCATACAGACCGACAGTCCCGAGACAAACATGGCCCCAGGCTCGATCCTCTAGCATCGGTCTCGCTAATCAGGGCATAAAGGAGTTTCATCATTTACGCGATCTTCGCAGGGTTACAATTAGTGGCTGAGTTCTCCCCTCGGGCCCGCAAGGCTTGCAAAATACCCATTCTGGATTCGGTCACAACAGCTGCCACGCCATCTTCCGTGGCCGACAACTCCTCTCGCCTACAACTCCGCGATCTCCTTTGTATTGTCATTATCATTAATGGTGTTGGTATCGTCTTCTCCTTCCTCTTCCTCTTCCTCCTTCCTCCTTCCTCCTCAACTTCATTTTTTTCAGTTTCGTCCTGATCTTGTTTGTCCTCTTCCTTCTCCTTTCTTACTCCTCCTACTCTGAAGCATGATCATCATCATCATCATCATCATCATCATCATCATCATCATCATCATCATCATCATCATCATCATCATCATCATCATCATCATCATCATCATCATCATCATCATCATCATCATCATCATCATCACCATCATCGTCGTCGTCATCATCATCATCATCATCATCATCATCATCATAATCACAATCATTATCATCATCATTATCATTATTCATAGTCATCATCGTCATCGTCATCATTTTCTTCCCTATCGTTACCCTCATCAGTGCTGTCGCCCTTAACTCCCCATATATATTCCATGACCCACCCTTCCCCCACCACACCCAACACCATCTACAAAGGCGGAGCATGCCGACAGGAGACCTTTTGGTCCATAACTAGGTCGGATGCGAAAAAATTATAATAATGATAAATAGATAAAAGAAAAAAGAAAAAGAAAAATTATAATGAAATAAATGATAAATAAATGCATAAGTATAGTTAGATAATAAACAAACAGGTAAATAGTAAATAATAATAAATTGACAGATAACTAATGATAAGTAAAAATCAAGGAAATAATAATAAACAAACAAATGATAACAAAACAAATAAACAAATAATATAAAATAAATGGCATCCATTACAGCATATAATCTTCCATCCACCTCATCCTCCAGACTGCCCTCTCATTCTTTCATTCCCCTCCCTACTTACTTCCTCTTTTAATTCATTCCTTTTTCATTCCTCCATGCACCAACTCATCCCCTTCCTCTTCAAATCCATCTCCATCTGATTCCTTTTTTCCTAATCCTTCTCAGTACTGACCAGTCTTAATATTAACCCACTTCAGTCTCCTCCCCTAGAGGTATATCTGCAGTAAACACCATATGAGGACGGAGCCTTTATTTGTACGACGTTTCGCTTATTACAGCTTTTTCAAGTACAAGTTGAGATACATATGCTTGAGATTAAATAAGGGGAAAGGAGGGAACGGGGAGAGAAAAGAAGGGGGAAGGAGGAGGAGGAGGAGGAGGAGGAGGAGGGGTTGGGATTGAACACTGGGATTCTTGTCGGCAATTGCCACTTTCATGAAACAACATCTGCAGTACTAACATAGTCTACTATAATTCCCTTTCTCCTTTCTTCCTTCTCTTCCTCTTTCCCATCTTCCTCTTCCTTCCTTATTCCTCCCTCTTCTTCTCACTCACAACTCCTCTCCCTTGCTATCTGTTCACTATCTTCCTCCCTCCTCCTCCTCTTCCTCCTCCTCCTCATTATTCATCTCCTCCTTCCTAATGTTACGTTTTGTGGTTTACAGGTTTGTGTTCCTTCTTCCCAACCACTCTCCTTCTGCGGTTAACTCTCTAATCTTCACGTCTCTATTCTCAGTTCCCTTTCTCTCTTTCAGACTAAACTCACTTCCCGTCCATCCACTTCCCTCTCTTCCTCCTCCTCCCCTTCCCTCTCCCTTCCTCCCGTCCTCTTTCCTCTCCCCTATCCTCCTTCTCCTCCTCTTCCCAATTTCCTCCTCCCCTTCCCTCTTCCTTCCTCCCGTCCTCCTCTCTCTCTCCCTTCTCCTTCTCTTCCCTCTCTCCTCCTCCTCCTTCCCCCGTCTTCCTCATCTCTTCCCATCCCATTTCCTCCCCTCCTACTCCTTACCCTCCTCCTCCTCCTCATCATCATCCTCATCCTCTTCATCCTCCTCATCCTCCTCGCTCCCTTCCTATTAATTCTTCCTCCCCTCCCCCTCTCCCTTCCCACCGTCCTCCTTCCTTTCCCCCTCCTCCTTCTTCCTTCCCCTGCCTTCCTCTTCTCTTCCCCTCCCCTTTCCTCCCGTCCTACTCGTTACCCTCCTCCTCCTCCTCCTTCCTCCTCCTCATCCCTCCTCCCCTCCCCTCGACTGATCCTTGCCCCGCCCTTCCATTGAGCCAGCCACCCCCACCCCACCCCACCCCAACCCGCCTCCCGCCACGTCGCTGATCGTGGACCACACAACGACCTGTGAGACCGGCGCGGCCCGGCGCCCGGGGACCGACGAGCAAGCAGACAGAGGAGGAAATAAAGAGGCGAACAAACAGACAGACGGACGGGGAGGCAAACAGGTAGAAGGAGCTTGAAGGGCAAGGAGATGTGCCGGGCAATCTGGAGACGTGTGAGGAGATAGTGAAGGACTTGTGGACAATCTCCTGACGAAGTTGGAAAGCCGGGAGCTGACAGAGATTTGTTCGTAGTGAGAAAAAGCTGGAAAGGGAGATTTATGATACGTGAGGTGAAAAGAGAGGACATGGGGTTTAATATGAACAGAGGGATGTGTGAGTATACAATACAAAGAGATAGACGCGTATAGAAATATAAACATACACACACACACGCACACACACACACACACACATACACACACACACACACACACACACACACACACACACACACACACACATATATATATATATATATATATATATATATATATTGTGACATCATTACAGGTGTAGGAGTGGTAGGAGTGGAAATTGCACGATTGTGAAATAGACTTTCTTCCTGACCGGTTCCCCTGATGAGGCGAAACCGGTTAGGAATAGACTCTACCAATCGTGTAATTTCCATTCCTATCACTCATACGTGTATATATATATATATATATATATATATATATATATATATATATATATATAATTGCATACATTTATACATACATTAATCCATACATGTATACATACATGCATACACACATACGTGCATACATGCGTGAATAAATATATACAAATATAGATACATGAATATATACATACATGTACACACACACACATGCACAAACATATGCACGCACACATACATACACTCTACATTCACACACATGCACCTACACACACACACTCACACACACACTCGTACACACACGCAAACACGTACACACACACACATACAGCACATTCGTTAGCGCCTATTATTGACTAATGTGCTTCTACTGTACATTTAAAATGTGAAATAAATGGACAAGTGCATAGATGTACAGCGATGCACAAAGTCAAAACCCTGTAACATTTTCGACGGAAATACGCACGGGTATAAATGTTTTGTGAGAACTAAAAAAAGATTGTGAAAAAAAAGAGAGAGAGAACCGCAAAGAAACAAGTCTCGATTGAGTTCCTTTTCTCCACTCGGCTCAAGATCCGCGACTCGGGAGACTTCGGACGAAGAACAAAAGCCTCGAACTGACGAGAGCGTCTGATGGACTTGAGGAAAAACGTCATCCTGAGGCGCTAATGAAGCCTCGCCATTGCCATAACAAACCACCAGCTTTACACACAATGCTAAACGACTATTTGTCTCAGGTTTAGGATAACAGGACATTTCGCTGAGGCGAAGGCCAATTAGGCGTAGAATCGGCTGTGATGGTGGTCTTCTTGGGGCCTTTTTGGCGTGAAGGGCTCGTTCGGAGTGGCCTTTTTGAGACCTAAAATCCCGTCGTCTCATTCATCTTCAGTGCGTCAAAAAGCCAGTTCAGGAGAATCTCACTCCCAGTTCGTTAGTTGCAGTCTGTCACACTGTGATTAGGACCGACCCCACTTGGCTAAGAACTTAGTAGAAAATCCTGAGCAAGGTGCGGATGTATTGTACTGTTCTTCTGCACAGGTATAGATAAATAGTGCGTACACGTAGTAGTAAATTCCTGGACTGCATTTTATTGTGTTGTGTTTCTGAATACGTGCAAATATAAGCAGCACTTACACAGTGAAAACTTAAGGAACATTTACAAAGTGCAAACGTACGCAGTGTTTACTTAGGAAGTCTTACTACCAAGACCCTTTTTTTTTTTTTTTTTTTTTTTTTTTACCCTGGGGATTTGAACCCGGATCTCTCACCCCTGAAGAAACAGCGCTACTTCCCTGAGCCACTAGCTGTTTCTCCCACAAACACTTTGACCGGTAAGTAACAATTAAATCCAAGTTCAATGATAACTTGTGTAAAATACATTGATATTTATATAAAAATTCTCCCTAGCGTATTTGTGATATAGCGATGAAACGGTCGCCTATGGTGGTCCCTTAAAAGAAATAAAAGTATGTGAGGACCAAAAAAAGGAATATAGATCAAATTATCAACGGTGTGGCTGTAATAGGGTTGAGATGAATTAGATCTATCGTGGACTAACGGCCGTGCGAGCAAATTGACAAAAACAGGATTGATGACGTTGCAGAAGGGAGCGAGATTGGTGAACAAAGAACGTATGGAGGGGAAGGAGGAAATGGAAGAAAAGGAAGATCCCCAATGACAAAGGAAAGAAAAAATGTGTGTGGAAACAAATTAATATACTAGAGAAATAGATGAAGATATATATATATATATACATATATATATGTATATATATATATATATATATATATATATATATATATATATATATATATATATGCTAATAAGAACACGCGTACGTGTGTTCACTTATGCAAAGTAGACCACTTGGAAAAAGAAACTAACGAAGCAAAGCGCTTTCGTATATTACATCTTCAGTGCAAAAAGTACCTCTGCTTCGTTAGTTTCTTTTTCTAAGTGGTCTACTTTGCATATATATATATATATATATATGTGTGTGTGTGTGTGTGTGTGTGTGTGTGTGTGTGTGTGTGTGTGTGTGTGTGTGTGTGTGTGTGTGTGTGTGTGTGTGTGTCCAAACCATTCTAATAATATTTCATCAGCTCTATCAGCCGTCTCCTTTTCCACTCCCGCTCTCCTCTTCACCTCCTCATTTCTCACTCTATCGAACCTCGTAACCCCTACCATACTTCTCAGACATTTCATCTCAAATACATTTAAAATTCTCCTCTCTGCCTCTCTTAAATTCCAAGTATCTGTCCCATACAAAGCCGTCGGCACAATCACCCCTTCATACAATCTCTTTACATTCGTTTCCAGTTTCCATTTTTTCATAACAAATGTTAGTGTAGTAGTTTCAGAGGTGTCAGTTTGTTGAGTGTAGTTGGGAAGGCTTATGGGAGGGTTTTGATTGAGAGGATTAGGAGAGCAACAGAGGGAGTAATTGGTGAGGAGTAGTGTGGGTTTTGGACAGGTCGGAGATGCATGGATCAGATTTTTGTGGTAAGGCAGATATGTGAGAAAGTCTTAGGATTTTTTTTTTTTTTTTTCATGGGTTTGGAAATCGCTTATGACAGGTTAGACAGGAAGGCACTGTGGGAATTTTGCAGATATATGGGATTAGGGGAAAGCTGTTAAGGGCAGTCAAGAATTTTTACGAGAGTAGTAGAGCCTGTGTTAGAATGTAAAATGGAGAGAGCGAGTGGTTTGAGGTAAAGCTGGGACTGCATCAGTGTTGTGTCATGTCTCCATGGTTGTTCAATGTATACATAGACGGTGTGGTGCGTGAAGTAAAGTCGAGGATAATAGGCAGGGGACTGGAGATGGTTAAAGAAAATGGAGAAAAGTGGGAGTTGAGCCAGTTGTTGTTTGCTGACGATACTGCACTTATGGCAGGATCAGAGAAACGATTAAGGGAGTTGGTGACAGATTTTGGAAGGTATGCTATAGGAGAAAGTTTAAGGTAAATGTAGATAAAAGCAAGGTGATGAGATGTACAAGGGTATAGGGTGGCAGTAAGTTGGAAGTTAAAAAGAAGAGAGGTTGGAGGAAGTGGATACCTTTAGGTATTTGGAGGTCACATGTGGTATGAAAGGGAGGAATAGAGGTGGAGATAAATTGTAGATTGAGAAAAGTAAATATATATATATGTATATATATATATATATATATATGTATGTGTGTATGTATGCATGTATGTATATGCATATATATACCTTCGTACTCTCCTTCTGGTAGGCTTTGGACCTGTCAGTAGTGATTCACGAAGCGTCTCATTTTCCTTTACTTCCTCCAACCCTGTTCCTCTCTGCTGCAGTGCTTTATCGATTTTTTTTTTTCAATCTCATCCTTGCCCTTCCTCTTCCTCCTCAACTATCGGTTGTTTTAAGAAAAGGTTAGAAAACTTTATGGATGGAGATGATGGTAATGGACATGGAACTGCCTAGCGTAGGCCTTATGGTCACTTGCTGTCTCCTTCTTATGTTCTTAACCAATGCAAGAAGCACCTAGCGGGTCCCTGGAATCGAACTCAGGACTACCTGCTCATGAGTTGGACACGGTATCCACTGGTGTAGCCCTCGGTCCACAATATTCTCTAATAAAGAGAATATCATCTTGGGTTCCTGATGTAGAGAGGAACCAAATGGACAAATCTTGAAGATAATCTAAAAGACTGAATCTAAACTGTCTACTGAACCTCTCGTCACCTCTGGTGTTATCGAAGAAGTTCCCAGGAAAGGTAAGCTTGAATATCATCCTGGGATCCTGATGCAGAGAGGAACCAAATGGACAAACCTTGAAATCGTGGCCAAATCTAATTGTAGTCTATGAGACGGCGGAACTCGTGCGTAGGCGAAGGGTTTGGCTGGACCAAATAAATGACTTTATAGTGGTCGACCTCAGCACGAACTAACAAAAAGAAGGAACAATGCTAAGTCATGTAAGCCCTCGTTAGATTTTCTAAGCTTATTCAAGAATCTTAGACAGCAGTTCCATAACGGCAGACGGAAGTTTGACCTCTATTGCGCGTTTCATTTCTATTACCGCAACGAAAGCGCATGGTAAGGCCATTTCAGATGAACGTAGGTCCACGTGGACGACATTTGAATAAAAGAAAGTTTGGGAATTTTAAAAAATGCCCGCGTCTTATCCTGTTCCTGTTTATGTTACGTTGTATTCTTCCGTTTTCTTTTTACCCCTTGTCGCAGTCGTCACCGTTTCTTCCCCACATTTTCTTTCTTTGCTACTTTTTAGTTCTGTTTTTGTTGTGTGTTTTTTCTTTTACTACAAATTGAATATCCCTAAAAATATGAAACGAACATCCATGAAATTATTTTGATGAGATTTAGGTCAACGACGAGAAAATGACGTACAGTTTTTAGGTGTGCAGATGCTTAAGCGTATCTTGTGTGTGTGTAGAGAACTCAGTTAGTGTCTTCATCGTTTCGTGTACTGGTGGGAGGTCTTCATCAATAATCCTCCGTAAAGACTTGCCGTAGGCCACGCGAGTGGCGTCTCTAGAGGATCAGAGAGGATCGACATCCTCTCTCTCTCTCTCTCTCTCTCTCTCTCTCTCTCTCTCTCTCTCTCTCTCTCTCTCTCTCTCTCTCTCTCTCTCTCTCTCTCTCTCTCTCTCTCTCTCTCTCTCTCTCTGTCTGCTTATCTCTCTCTCTCGCTCTGATTATATATATATATATATATATATATGTGTGTGTGTGTGTGTGTGTGTGTGTGTGTGTGTGTGTGTGTGTGTGTGTGTGTGTGTGTGTGTGTGTGTATTCACCTTGGTCTTTGGATCACGTGTTGGACTCGTGATCGACAGCTATTTCCCTCCCGTGTGTGTGTGTGTGTGTGTGTGTGTGTGTGTGTGTGTGTGTGTGTGTGTGTGTGTGTGTGTGTGTGTGTGTGTGTGTGTGTAACATCGTTCTATACACGCGTTGCAATAGAAGACGCGTTAATAACCGTGAAAAAGAATGTTATATTCACTATTATTCAGGTCAAAGTGAGAGAACAAAACCAGGTACAGTAATATGTTTCTTATTAAGAGCTTTTAGAATTTGTGATGAAGAATTCCTGGCAGAAGAATTGGAACATATTATGAAAACATTCATTAAACTTAAATATCCTGAAGGGCTATTATGTAAACTAAAAAAGAAAGCGAAGTTAATAAGTGACAAAAGTAAAAATGGAAATAAAGAAATTATTGAGAGAAAAACACGCTATATAGCTGTACCAAACACTGACATAAGTCCAATCCTTGACGCATTCCTTTTGAAAGTGGGCATATGGATAGCAAGGACAGCAGGTCACAAGATCAGCCAGATCATTAGACATAAAAATACTAATACGACGAATGAAAATAGTGTCGTACATAAAATTCCGTGTAAAAGTTGCCCTTCAAGATACTAGGGTCGAGAACTTACAAAAAGGTTAATTGAACATAAAAATTATGTAAAAGCACACCGGACAACTAATTCTATTGTTAGGCACATTGAAGAACAAGATCATCTCCCTGACTGGAATAATGCGGTTGTTCTTAATAAAAGTTATACAAAAAGGTTGAGAAAAACAATTGAAGCTGTTTTTATTAATATAAATGAAAACTTAAATGGCTTCGTATGCCTGGCAAAGCCTATTAGCCATGTAATAATTTTAGAAAATAATAAATCTCCGGCAGTGAGCTAGCCTCCACGAGTCTCCCTTGATGTTGATGGCTTAGAATTAGTGTATTGTGGTTGATAAAAAAAAAAGATGTATATCTGTTCACTGAGACCAATTCAGTGTTGTACATACACATGAAGTATATAAGGTTAATTTGCATATTTTTCAAGCCATCATTTTTCTTTTCTTTTTTCTTCTTTTGAACGTGATACCGATTAATTTCATGCTGCTTTCCCTCTTAGATGAAAAAATTGTCTGACGTCAAAAAGGATAAGCCTGTGATGTCAAACGACAACTTATTTAAAGGGTTAATTTTATACTAGTGAGAATTTTTTTCACAACTGTTGCTGAATGGTTAGGTTCGAAATTGTTACATCTATATTCGACTGCAGTTTTTCCTAATATCCTACTTTTTTTCTTCTTTACAATGTATTTTTTTTTCTGAATTTTTCGTTACAACCCAGTAGGAAGACAGATTTAAGTTCTATAGGGTTTGCAATGTTATTTTTTATTCATTTATTTATTCATTCATTTATTTTTGCTGAATTTTTCACTAGAACGCAGTAAGACAAATTATGTTCTCTACGGTTTGCATTTTTCCGTTTCTTTTTTTCTTCTTCTTCTTCTTCTTCTCCTTCTTCGTCTTTTTTTATGTACCTGTTCGTGTTCTTTCGTCAGAAGCTGAAGCCTCCTGAGGTTGTTTTGTCCGCACGGCGCGGCGCCAGACTGGTTAAAGGGGAGGGTGTTGATATTGCTCGGCTCTGTAATCTTTCCCCACGCGCAACTCCCCCCCCCCCTCGCATCCCTCTCCCCCTTCACCCTCCCACTCCCCTCCCACTCTTTATCCCCACCACCCCGTCTCTCTTCCTCTCTCTTCCACTCTCTCTGACGCATCTGCGTATTCTATTTTTCCTCGAATTAAGACGTTTGTCTTCGAGTCTTAGGTCGTTCTTAGGGTCTGCCGCCGTCCTCGTCGTTGCGGTTCATAGTCGTTGAAGTCTCTTGGCTTTGGCTCAAAAGTGCTTCATCTCTTTTAAGTTCGAAGTACTCATGCATATATGAATATCTGTCAGTATTCATGATGTAACTGTCAACACATTTGCATTTATGCTTCAGAGAGTACTTACACGTGCGCACAAGACCACGGAAGATCTTGACAAGATTCCTTGGCGTATACACACACACACACACACACACACACACACACACACACACACACATACGCGCATATCCACATATATATATGCTCACGCGTGGAAACGGTTCATGTTCCGTATGTCGACAAATGATAAACAGAAGGAACGTACAGCTTTGGAAGTGACTATCAACAAGAGGTTGGAGATATTATGAGACTAGAAACTTTGTAAGCCACATAACAAGAACAGCTTACGTGCATGAAAGGTACATAGAATCATGATGATGTAAGGTTCAGTATGTAAATAATAAATAAAGGATAGTTTACAAGTAAAAAGGGTACAAAGAACCATGTTTTAGGTCTAAATATTTACGCATGTCGAAGAAGATAAGACTGAGGTTAGTAACATTGGTAAAAGGAACAAAGAACCATAATATGTTTTATGTCTACAAATTTACGCATGTCAAAGAATATTAAACTGAGATTAATAAAATTGGTTGAAAGAAGAGGGACGGAGACCTGTGGCCATCGTATAGGATGTGAGGAACTTAGAATGTATGATATTCAAGGGTACAGGTACAAGACACGAAACCCCGAACGTAAACTACAAAGAATGGGTAAGAATTATGTTAAAGGTGAAGGTTTCCAAACACATTTAGTAGACAAAGGACGAGGGATAACCAGCGGAAATGGGGTGCGTTCGTTTTATACATGATTCGGAATCGATCCGTGACGAAATGAGGTCGAAGTAAATGTAATTTTGAATTGTCGTCGAAACGACGACTCACAAACGTTGTATTCTTCCGTTTTCTTTTTTTCCTTGTCTCAGTCGTCGCCATTTCTTCCCCACATTTTCTTTCTTTGCCACTTTTTAGCTCTGTTTTTGTTGTGTGTTTTTTCTTTTACTACAAAATTGAATATCCCTAAAAATATGAAACAAATATCCATGAAATTATTTGGATGAGATTTAGGTCAACGACGAGAAAATTACGTACAGTTTTTAGGCGTGTACATGCTTAAGCGTATCTTGTGTGTGTGTGTGTGTGTGTGTGTGTGTGTGTGTGTGTGTGTGTGTGTGTGTGTGTGTGTGTGTGTGTGTGTGTGTGTGTGTGTGAGATATTCTTCTGAGAACCTTCCAGAATGAAAAGATTTCTCAGAATTCCAAGTGTTAGATCTCGCTGCTGATCTGACGGGTCCCCCTCTTGAGGTCAAAGGGAGTTTTGGGAACAGACTAAAGTCGGCCAAAGCGGACCCGTCTCCATGACCGACTCCTCCTCACCGTACGACCTTTTACGCAAACGTCAGACAAGCTAACAACCCACATTACCCAAGAGCTGAGACGAGTTTCCCCGATGTGACACAGTAACGGGGATTTACCAAAAGATGATGTCACTTAAATTACACCTCAGGGATGGAACTGGGATTAAAGGACACGAAAATAAAACGAAAGAGAGAGAGAGAGAAAAAAAAGAGATGCATTCAGACTCCTACGAGGTGGATTTTCGTGGGCGTGTCGTTGTGGCTCAATGTGCGCGTTCATGTGAAGTCCTCAAGGTCTAAATGCATCGTGACGGCTAGAACGGCTCTCCTCCTCCTCCTCCTCCTCCTCCTCCTCCTCCTCCTCCTCCTCCTCCTCCTCCTCCTCCTCCTCCTCCTCCTCCTCCTCCTCCTCCTCCTCCTCCTCCTCCTCCTCCCCTCCTCCACCTCCACCCCCTTCCCCACTTCCTTGTACTCCTCTCTCTCTTTCTCTCCCTCTCTCTCTCTCTCTCTATCTATCTGTCTCTCTACTTATCTATCTATCTACCTATCTATATACCTATCTCTACTTACCCTATCTATCTGTCCATTTTATCTAATCTATCTATCTACCCATCTTTACCTACTTATCTATCGATCTATCAATCTGTCTAATCTATCTACCTATCTCTCTCTACCTACCCATCTGTCTATATATCTATCTATCTATCTCTCTATCTAATCTATCCACCTACCTACCTATCTATCTATCTGTCTATCTATTTATCTATCTATCTAATCTATCTATCTCAATTTATGTTTCAATCTATCTGCTCATCTATCAGTCTATCTATATAATTATCTATATATCAGCCTTTCTGTTTATTTGCTTATCTATCTATCCATCTATCTATCTATCTATATACATCTATCAATATATCGCAGTCAATTTATGTTTCAATCTATCTGTTCATCTATCAATCTATATAATTATCTATGTATCAGCCTTTCAATTTATTTAATTATATATATATATGTCTATCTATCCATCTCTCTATACATCTATCAGTATATCGCAGTCTACCTATTCAATTCATATCTATTTCTGCCTTCACATCTCTGTTTTACAGCAATTCTGTGTGTGTGTGTGTGTGTGTGTGTGTGTGTGTGTGTGTGTGTGTGTGTGTGTGTGTGTGTGTGCGTTTTCCTTTAAACTCCAACGTCTTATCGTTTTAAAACCGGCGATTCATTGCGAAACTGCCCTGGTTGTAGTTTGAGGTTTCCGCACTTGTTTACCCTTTTCTTGTTTTCTCTTTTCTTCGGTGAATATACGACTGATTCCTTTTTCGATTTATTCCTAAATTCCAGAGTACAAGTTAACCCCAATTAGGAATTCTACCCTCATTACACAGATGATTTTGGGATGTAAGACACAACTTGAAGTAAGTGACCATTCCCAAACCTCAGATTAGTGGACGTAATGTCCTTCGCGAGGTTCGGTCCCCGAAATTTACTTTTTTTTTTAGCTCAGTTGTAGTGATCGCATGCGTGATAGAGCTGCATCTGATGTACCGAAACTGGACTTACAGAGAACGGGAGCCGAATTTTCAAGTAAACCTTTGTTTAAGACATCGGAGACCACAGTCTTAAGACATCGTAGACCATGCACTTGCTCGACCGGATCTGAACATGCACACACGCACATACACATATTTTGTTTAATGTATATATATATATATATATATATATATATATATATATATGTATGTATGTATGTATATATATGTTTATATATATATATATATATACAGACATACACACATATGTGTGTGTATATATATATATATATATATATATATATATATATATATATATATATATATATATATATATATATGCATGTATGGATTATGTATACTTTCATACAGGCATTGTATAGTTCATTGATTCTTATTTTTTTCGTGTTTACTTTGTACTCTATTAGAGAAACACAAAGTCTTCATAAATCTCCCTTTGTCTCCTGACAAGAGGGACAAAAGATGATGCGTCGTGTACCACATCATCAAGACGCCTTCCTAACCATCCACCTCGCTCGCATAAAATGAAGACATTACTGACAAACCATAAGGAAAAAAAGGACCAAAATAAGATGATACCATGTCATCTCCCGGGGGAAATGAAGCCATTACTGTCCAAACCAAGAGGAAAAGAAATGTAAAATGATAGAAAGACGAGACATGGATGAATCGAATTGGGTAAAGTACCGTCGCCATTTTGGTTACTCTATGGGACAAAAACTATGAGAGTACATCCATCATAGTAATTTACTAAGTCTGGAATTTCGTAGGAAGCGTTTGGAAAACAGCGAAACATAAAGTTGTTGTCTGTGCTATACATCATTTTCCCAGACATGTGATTGGACGAAAAGAGTGACGAATTTCTCCCGTGATCAATTCCTACTTTCGTGTACACAGTACGACCGCCTTCTTGTGTCTGCAATTCCGATATTTTGTCGAAAATTAGACTTTTCCCATGCGATCAATCATGTCTTTCTCCTCCTAAAGATTGTGTTTGTGTGTGTGTGTATGTGTGTTTGAGGGTACCTGTGTGTGTGTGTTTATGTGTGTGTGTTTGTGTGTGTGTGTGTGTGTGTGTGTGTGTGTGTGTGTGTGTGTGTGTGTATGTGTGTTTGAGGGTACCTGTGTGCGTGTGTTTATGTGTGTGTGTTTGTGTGTGTGTGTGCGTGCGTGCGTGCGTATGTGCGTATGTGAGAGAAAGAGAGAGAGAAAGACAGAGAGACGGGGGAGGGTAAGTACTTCAGTCTTTTGTCAATAAGCGTCTTTTATTCGGAATAAAATATTTTATTTTTCGTTTCTTTTTTATTATTATTAAAAAAGATGAAGACCATAAAATATTATGAAAAAAGAAAATATATTTCAGGATTTATTGCGCGTTTGTTAGACCTCGAAGTTCAAGCCCTAGTCTGCAATCATTCAATTAATATGTGTATATATGTGTGTATATATATATTTTTTTTTAATATATATATATATGTATATATATATATATATATATATATATATATATATATATATATATATATATATATATATATATATATATGTATATATCAGATCTAGTTTTATAGTTATCTTTATTTATCTAATACTTCAAATATATTTCTTTTTTATCTGAGCTTTCCATATATCGAAAGGTCTCCTATTGTATATGAAGAAGAGCATACGCCACGAGTCGCTTAACTCCAACCCTTTATGTTCGAACAACAACCACCATATCTATCAGCCACCGGTGGTCACTGGATTCGAACTTGGGCTCAAACGGTACGAGGCTAGAAGACAGAGGGCAGACAAATGCGCCACAGCGGGAGGACCGTTAGAACATCCAATTGGAAAGATGACAATTCAAATATTATCTCCTATGGCAGTTTAGGGATTGATGTGATTAATTATCGTCAAGAAATGTTTCATTTCTTGGGAAATGAGAAAAAAAAAGAATGGATCTTTTTCATTTTACTGCATGCAGTTGATTTCAACAACTTAAGTGAGTTAAGAAATGAATATTAGTCTGAAACCTAACCTGACCTAACCTAACCTAATCTAACCTAACCTAACCTAACCTAACCTAACCTAAAAATTCTGCATTACATAAAATGGAAAAGA
Source organism: Oratosquilla oratoria (assembly GCF_046742065.1). NCBI lineage: Eukaryota > Metazoa > Arthropoda > Malacostraca > Stomatopoda > Squillidae > Oratosquilla > Oratosquilla oratoria. The sequence goes on along the minus strand of NC_134785.1, from coordinate 53,952,495 downwards.
CACAGAAGAATGATTATTCTAAAGTGAAGAGAGATATTTTTTCGTAAAATTGCTAATTATTCTTCAGTGACGTAATGTCGTCGCTTTATGATGTGCTGTCGACGACTTAAAGGTGAAATTAATTATACTATATCTTAAACGCTGATTCTTGACAAAATTACAAAAAAAAATCAGGACTTTATTTTATTAAATAAAGAATAAAGTATACATACATTCATACATAGATACATATATAATGCATGCATGCATACATTCACACATACATACAAACGTACATGCATGTATAATATATACATGCATATATACATACATACATATTTACATACATACATATTTACATACATACGTGCATGCATGCATACGTGCGTATGTACATATATACAATACATACTGTACATACATGCGCACATACATACATATATGTGTGAATGCATGCGTGCGTGCATGCGTTCGTGCGTGCGTTCGTATGTATGCGTGTGCGTAGCTCTACATAAAAGAGCTGTCCGGGACTTTGTATGCTGTTGTAGACTAAAGGCGTGGCCCCATTTCTTACCTGTACAGGACAGAAGAGCCAGGGTACAAGTTTATTTAACTTAGTTGCTCTTGTCCTCTTTTGTCCTCTTTCGTCCTCTTTTGTCCTCTTTTGTCCTCTACGTCCTCTTTCGTCCTCTTTTGTCCTCTTTTGTCCTCTACGTCCTCTTTTGTCATGTTTGCATTGACTTTCTCCTCTAGTTTCTCCACTCTCAGTTCGTTGTGTTAGCTTTTGATATATTGTATGTTTTGATTGTTTCGTGATTTCCAGTTTTCGGTTTGTCATGTAAGAGGTTAACTATAATGGTCGTAATAGTTCAAGATCTACATATCATTTGACAACTAAATTTGGTGTTGAGGAAAAGAATGTGAAGTAAAATTGGCTCAATGGATCTCGATGAAAAATTATGTACTATTTCAGTATAAAGAAATAAAAAAAACCTTTGAAAAAACTTTGAACAACCCGTCGTCAAAAACATTTCATTCTTTAAAGCTATTTATGGGAACAAATGAGAATATGATGTAGCATAACAATTTAGAATTTGTGCTGCCAGATGTACAAGTTCCCACGGACAGCTGTGCTACTTTTGGGTCATTTCGGGTGTTGTTAACCTGTTTCTTTCCACAGTCTAAAGCAGCGTTTCTCAACCTTTTTACCCTTGCGTAACCTTTAAAATAAATTGCATGTCTCAAGGAACCCCTGCACAAAAAAAAAAAATTATATATATATATATGTATATATATATATATATATATATATGATATATATATATATACCATATCTTTCTCATTTTATTTTCATCGTAATAATAGGTTATATAGGATGATGTCTATATTAAATTATCACAATAACGAAGAATATTTCGTGCATGTTTAATTATATTGCGTACATGAAATTAAATGAAAAATCAAAAGTACATTAGCTTATCTCACTTGTTCTCGCGGAACCCTTGGGGACCTTTTGCGGAACCTTAGGGTTCCGGGGAACCCTGGTTGAGAAACGCTGGTCTAAAGAGTTAGATCAACTAAAACGAGTCTAAGATGGCCTAATTCAGTCGTTCTCAAACTGCCCATAGCCCCCCAAGGGAGCCATGAAAAGAATTTAGTGTAGCGATTCCCAACCTTTTCCGACCATAGCACCCCCTGTGGTCATGTCTAAGCAGTCCAACACCCCTATCTTGTTATTAGAAGGATAAAATAAAGTAAAAGTTTACTGCTTGATGATTTATTTTCTTGATTCCTTAGAACTGAAACAAATTGAGAATATTATTTGTAGAAGAAATAAGAACGCCATTGAAAAATAAAATAGCATGGAGAAAGTCAAATATGCACAACTGGGTAATCAATGATACATAATTATATCAATGTGATTTTTGTGTGCATCACTTCCCAGCACCCCCTATAATTGATTTCAGCACCCCAGGTTGGGAAACGCTGAATTAGGGTGAACTTGGACTACTGTACTAATTATACATTTCTATATAATGTAAGGTATCTAAATACAAAAAGAAAAAGAATGTATTGTTTTTTTTTTACCTTTTATGGTGGGGAGGGATTTGGGGGGGAATGAAGAGGAGCCAAAGGAATATTGAGAATTCATGAGGGGAGAAATGGATTGTAAAGGTTGAAAACCATTGGCCTAATTAGTACTCAACTATTTAATTAATTTGATATCATGATTGACATCAAACAAATCAACCGAAAAAAGTTCTACCGTAGCTATGCTATCAGAAAGGGTCCGTGCACTCTTAGTAAATACTAAAATAAGCTTAACACCTTACCAGAAATTTTCAAGAATCTATCCAACGTATAGACAATACTAAAAAAAAGGTCAATCTACCGATATTAAACGATGAACTTAAGACAATAAAGAGAAATATTAAAGATTTGTAGAACGTGTGAGTCACTACGATGTCACTCCATTCACAAGATGCGTAATGAGAAACATTACGCAACATCGAAATTACCTGTTTGAGAAATGATAACCACAGGCAGTGACACGACGAACGTGCTTCTGGAATGCACGTCCGTACTCCACATTAGCCGATCAAACCTGCAATTCTTCAAGGACGGAGGAAATCTTCCAAAACTCAACAAACTGCAACAACAGAGCAAATGGAACATAAAAATAACCCAAAAACAAAGGGGTGATGATATGTAGAACAATTTCATTTTAAGACTTTTGACATAAATTTTCTTCTACAAAATTCGATGAAAAGCAGACACCTGCAGAATGAGAGAGAGAGAAAGAACGACAGGAAGTGACGTCATGTCTGTGGGCGGGGTTTGGGAGCTGTGAAGGCGGTGCAAGGAGGGGGAAAACGGTAGCTGGGATGTTCTCGTTTCTTCATCGTATTTTGGGGAAGGTAGAAGTGTGTGTGTGTGTGTGTGTGTGTGTGTGTGTGTGTGTGTGTGTGTGTGTGTGTGTGTGTGTGTGTGTGTGTGTGTGTGTGTGTGTGTGTGTATGAGCATCAGTGGGTATTCTTTGCATGTATATGTGTGTATGTGGGGGGGAGGTTGTGTGTACGTATATTAACGTATTCACTCACGATCCTCCTGGTAACTCCCTGTTGTCATCCTTAACTTATCCCCCTTTTTCTTATCTTTCCAGGTTAGTCACTGGGACCATGACAAGCGTCTGCGCTAAATTACGTCACGGGTTGGAGAGACTGCAATGGCTTGCGTTGCATTCCACGCGGATGGCACGCGATGATGTCCTGTGGCCGGTGAGTGGTCAACGTGTTAACTCAAAGTGACACAGAGAGTGTGCAGGATGTTCTTTGTAATGAGGATTTGGGTGAATCAGTAATGGCTACCCCCCATGTAGGGGGAAAAAAGCCTTTGGTATATGTATGTATGTAGTAATGATGATGATGATGACGATGATGGTGATGATGATAGTGACGACGACGATGATGATGATAAAAATGACAGTTATAAAGCACATTACAAAGGATTACAAAGGCGGAGCATGCCGACAGGAGACCTTTTGATCCATATCTAGGTCGGATGCGAAAAAAAAAAAATCATATTAATAATAAAATAATAAATAAAAACTATGATAATGTAAATAACAAATAAAATACATAAATAAATGCATAGGTATAGTTAAATAATAAACAAACAGGTAAATAGTAAATAATAATAAATTGACATATAACTAATAGTAAATGAAAATCAGACAGACAAATGATAACAAAACAAAAACAAATAATATAAGATAAATTATAATCATTACAGCATCTTACTTAGGTATTTATCTAAATGATTCTTAAAGCTTTGAACTGAACTACATTGCACTACCTGTGCAGGAAGTTTATTCCATTCATTAACTACACGGTTGGCAAAGTTGTTTCTACCTACTTCCAAATTGAATCTATTTCCGGACAGTTTGAGACCATTGTTTCTTGTCTGATTCTCATTCAATGTAAAAATTTGGTCACTTTTGATGTTGTCAATTCCCTTTAGAATTTTAAAGACCTGTATCAAGTCACCTCTGACTTGATATATAATTTGTGACAATAATAAGTACAGACGATAATAATATGTTTGTGTATATATATATTAGAATATATATACATAAATGAATATATATACACATGTATATATATATATATATATATATATATATATATATATATATATGCATAGATTTGCTACATAATATAGATGAAGGTGGGTTGTTTACATGAGGTAAATAGACAAAGTGGGGGTCAGAAACCGAGACAGGAAATAAGTCCGGAATATATTAGGAAGGGTTACACTTAAAGCCACCGGATTGTCTGGGTTCCTTGTCTCCAGGTCTTGTTGTTATGAGCAGAAGAAGACAAAGAGTAAAAGAAGATAACGCAAACGTGCATAGCTTCCCAAACAGTTCTAAGGATAGTTTTGAAGAGAATATCAGCAGAAGTATGTGTTTGAATTATTTAATGGTTTTAAGTGAAATTATGATAAAACTACTTGAGAATAAGTTTAATAGAATAAGTAATTTAGTAGAATAAGTATTTATTTATGTGTTTGTTATTATTTGTTTGTTTATTATTATTTGATTGGTCTTCATTTGTTATTAGTTATATGTCAATTTATTATTATTTACTATTTACCGGTTTGTTTATTATCTAACGATACCTATGCATTTATTTTATTTATTATTATTTATATTATAATTTTTCTTTTATTTATTATCATTATAATTTTTTCCGAATCCGACCTAGTTGTGGACCAAAAGGTCTCCTGTCAACATGCTCCTCCTTTGTAATCCTTTGTAAATAAGTAGCCGTACGCGTATCAATGGAGACACACTTGCCCTATGCAAACGCATTTGGCACAAAAAAAAATTCTACCTGCCGATGGTAAATAGATAGGAGCATCATTATAAGCTCAAAAAATCACATTATGAGTGGATAGTTAAGTGATTTTTTTGGCCTATAATTATACTCCTATCTATTCACCATCGGCAGGTAGAAGTTTTTTTGTGTCAAATGCGTCTACATAAGGCAAGTGCGTTTCCATTGGTACGCGTACTTATAATTAACACAATGGCGAGACAGGCCACCAGGAGAATGCACCTTCTAATTTTACGCCCATCTAGTCAAACATACATGAATACTCACACACACGTAGATATACACACATACGAGCACACATGCACATACACACACACCTATTCCAGATTTTAAGAAAAACCTTATGCTGAAAGATACAAAGACGGGCCACCATGAGCATAGCTCCCTTCCCGTATAATACAACAGGTAAATACACACACGCACACACACACACACACACACACACACACACACACACACACACACACACACACACACACACACACACACAAAACACACACACACAAACACACAGACACACACACACACACACACACACACACACACACACACACACACACACACACACACACACACACACTCAAACACACAGACATACACACACACACGCACACACACACATGCACACACATTATGTTTTTCTATATATATATTCGTATATGTATCTATATAAGAATGCTTTGATAGTCTTTACGATGTAGGAAATCTTACTGTAAAGCATATAGCCCTTTTAAACATTCTGTAATACTTCCTACATAGTATATCATACTTAGTAGAACCTGGAATGGATATGACATCTCGAATTGTGATTCTTACCAGGAGGTAGTGTCTGTCTGGGAACAAAAGAGAAGACGCAATTCTTCTCTTGCGCGTAGGAATGTAGTAGCCGATTTCAGCGAGCCCGGATCCTCAGTCTCGTTGTCTTGTAAGCCAGATAGATGTAGAGTCCCTTTTCCTCAGTTTGGTGACGTGGCACTTGTTCTGTGACTGGTGACCAACCCACTCTGCATTCCTCAGGTTTCTGTGTCAGAAATGTGTTACTTGTAACTAGGCGACAGGCCGCTTGTTCATTCAGAATCTAATACACACACACACACACACACACATACACACTCACACACACACACACACACACACACACACACACACACACACACACACACACACACACACACACACACACACACACACACACACACACACACACACACACACACACACACACACACACACACACACACAACTCGTGGCGCAGTTGGTAGAGTTCTGGGCTCCCACTACGGAGGTCCGGGTTCGACTCTCGCCCAGGGCTGAAATGATTTCAGTATCGCTGCGCTACAGGTTGTTACTCCAACTCGTGGGCGGGGAGTTGGGTGTGTGTGTGCGTGTAAGGTCACAGCACCCATAGATAGGTCATATATGAGCTCTGAGCTCTTCCGGGAGGGAAATGGCTGTCGATCACGAGTCGAACACATGGTCCAAGAACATGGTGAATCACACACACACACACACACACACACACACACACACACACACACACACACACACACACACACACACACACACACACACACACTTCTCTCCCCAAGTCCGGGGTTTGCCTGTCCTATTGTGCAATGAGGTCATCCGGGCATGTGTTGGTTTGCCAATTGGGAATACAGGCACGAGTAAGCGCGCTTTCTCAAGGTTGAATGTCATTCTACAAGACATAAGACGAAAGACCCATGCAAACGGGTCGAACAATGTTATCATCGTCATATAAGCTACGATTTCATTTATCCTGAAGTTCAGGCTCTCCTTGAAGTAGATTGAACAGCTAAATTTTTGTGAGAAATTTCCTGAAGAAGAAAGAAAAACACTTGACAGCAGACAAAATAGCCATGCAAATCAACGACGGCAGCTAAGATGTTAGTGATGAGGGTTTTTTTTTTCAGATTTTTTTTTTCAAGCTTTTTTTTTCCAAGCATTTTTTTTTTTTTTTTGGTTATTGGTCACTGTCATAACTTTAAATACAACCTATGTTTTGTTGATGAGTCTGCTTTGAACATCACTGACAAGACTAGGGTTATTTCAATATTTTTTTTTCTTACAAGATCATATGCTTATGAAATGAGAACACGCTTCAGGTGAAGTCCGCTGTTCTAGCGCTACTAAGAATATTTCTACATCCTTTGTTCAATGTTGCGTGGACGAATTTATATACATACCACTGTGTATGTGCATGTGTTCATGTGTGTGCGTGTGTGTGTGTGTGTGCGTGTATGTGTGTGCTTGTGCAAGTGTGTGTGATTCACCAGGGTCATGGATCACGTGTTGGACTCGTAATCGACAGATATTTCCCTCCCGGAAGAGAGCTCAAAGCTCATACATGACAGATCTATGGGTATTTCTGTGACCTTACACGTATGCACACACCCAACTCCCCGCCCACGAGAGTTGGAGTAACGACCCGCAGCGCAGCGATACTGAAAGTATTTCAGCCTTCGGCGGGATTCGAACCCAGGCCGCCGTAGTGGCAGCCCAGAACTCTATCACTGCGACACGAGTTGTGTGTGTGCGTGTG
>NC_134785.1:53905055-53940055 GCF_046742065.1 Oratosquilla oratoria | reverse complement strand
CGATGACGTCTACGTAGGCGGCATGAGGAGCAAGTGGGTACTCAATGATCCCGATGTCGGCATCTTGATTATATTTATTGTAGTCGCACCTACGTAATTTCCATTCTCTCTAAACTGGCTTCATCAATTTTCTATGGTTATCAAAATACACGGGTGAAAGAGAACGAACGATTGAGCACTGACTTTATTTTTTTAATGCGATTATTGTGACGCAACATCGCACGTCGGGCAGGTAATGCTTCCAGACGTGCGATGTGCCCCGGAGTGAAGAGGTTAATTAAACTACTGAATTTGACTACGTTACCAGCAACCTCTCAGTTTATCAAGAATCCTACTCCACTAGTTCTTTCTTTGTCCTTACCTCTATAGTAAAACAGGTGGTGACTATCTTGTAACTGTATTATCTTTTCTTCCGCTCTTCGGATCTTCGCTTAGCCTCGCGATGTCCCAGTGTACAAGGGAGACCACCTTTTCTAAAAATTTATTTTTGCTACCACTGTATTACCCTGAAGACGAACCCCGGACAGGATTCGAAACGGAAAAATAAACTTCAAACGATGAGTCCAGTGTGTACTTTCTTCCGAAAAAATAGTTATGTTTATATGTATATGTAGATATACATACATACATGCATATCTATATATATGTATATACATATATATATATATATATATATATATATATATATATGTATATGATGAATTATTGTACGATATTTTTTATATTATTTTGTCTTAGTTATATTTATTTACTTATTTTAGTATATATGTATATATATATATATATATATATATACATATGCAAAGAAATCACAAACAACAACACGTGATTCATTGAATATTCAAGTAACCACTAGGAAAACGAAAAATTGGTAAACGAAGATGTCTTAAATAGACGAAAACGTTCGGTTACCAAGTTTTCACTTTCCTAGTGGTTACTTTCACTCACACACACACACACACGCACACACACACACACACACACACACACACACATATATATATATATATATATATATATATATATATATATATATATATATATATATTTTTTTTTTTTCTTCTTTTTCTTTCTTCTTCTTTTTCCCCAAATGGCCTAATAAACTTGCCCTGGTTGTAGGCAACTTGCGTTGCGGCCTTTATAAAAAAATGTTTTCTTACACTCATTAAGTCTTCTGAAATCCAACACCAAATTCATTAGACTTATCAAAAGGGACCTGCTTGTTCAAGAGAAGCTAACAAAGATATTTTGATTAAGAAAGCATTTCTTAAACTTGCAAAATAGTCAGTTTATTGTAAGGAAACTAATGTCTAGAAAAAAATATATGCAACGTCTCATAATATATTTTTTCGTAGTTATTTATGTACCAGAGGAGGAATCTCGCTGGCTGAGCGGGTTAGGGCGTTGTTACTTGAGGCGAAGGTCGAGGGGATGGCGGTTCGAATCCAGCCACCGGCGAAGTTGAACTAAGGACATTGTTCATTAAATTCCACGGCACAAAGCCTTCTGTGAGGGTCACCGTCCTAGCCTTGCGATAGGGGAGAGATTGTGACGTTAACATAAGAACATAAGAATGAAGGAGACTGCAAGAGACCATAAGGCCTACACAAGGCAGTTCCGTATCCATCACCACCTGTCATCCCCATCCATAAAGCTGTCTAATCGTTTCTTAAAACAACTGATAGTATCAGCGCTTACTACTACATGATTACTAAGTTTATTCCATTCGTCGACCACCCTATTAGTAAACCAATTCTTGTCTATTTCCTTTATAAATCTAAATTTGTCCATATTATCATCATGTTCTAGAGGAGGACAGAGACTTTTGGCTGATACTGTACTGTATCGTTTACCACTTCAGCACTTTCTATGACCTAGAGGACTCCTCGTATCTCATAATAGATCAGATCAGGTCTACTTCTTCATCACGCTCCCCATCTACGTTGTCACGCAGGGCATCTAACTCATCACATAACCTGCCTGCCTCATCACGTCTCGGGATCGATTCCTCAAGGAGCGTGGATATGATTATGATTTGATATATTACACACGTGAAATTCTCGTTCGTAATCTTGATGGACATTTTGGCCCGCAGAAGCTCGATTTTTTTTTTTTTTTTTTTTTCTGATCACTGTGATTCCCTTTCTTCCTGTCCCCTCCATCCTCTCCTAATCTATCCCGCTCTTCCTCTCCTCCTCTTCCTATCCATTCCCATCATTCATCTCCTATTCCTTATTCAGGAAGGTTTTAGGTGTCTCTTCTCATTACAAGACAAAACCCAGAAACTATCTATTTCACGTGATACCCACATGTTGAAACGAACAAAACGAAAACCCGATTTTCAGAATTTCCGCTAAATTGAGCTGTTGTAGGACATCGACCCCACCTCTCTGAAGGAAGAGCTTTCCTCCCCCTTCGTGTGGTGTTCCTGCTGTTCCATTCACCCACCCCGATCTCACCAACCCCGTCATTATTATGAAATATATGTTGAGCACGGGTAGACGGTGGAAGTTCACCCCTGAATCCATTACTCACGTGAGATGATAGACGTTTATTCGCTAATTGCCGCTCTGGGTGAATACCAACGAGGGAGATAACGGAGGGAGATCGGACACTAGATCAGACCCCGAACTCACGAAGAGCGGAAGGATCTTGGCTCGTCCGTAAGTGCGAATTAAGTCATTAGAGGAGCCGCTCGAAGTGAGATGCTGGAAGGAAATGCAAATATTCTGCGGGGTGACGGCGTGGCGTGTGAGGTTCGAGTCACAACCGTACTCGAACAGGGATCTGAAATGGACCTCAAAGAGGTGGTCGCGGTTAACGACAGGGACCCGTGAGACCTCCAGAATGCATATGGCGGCTAAACAGCATCCCCCTGGTTCCGCTTGAGTTATAAGTCCTCTGTTTGTGTGAACTGCGTGCGGCTCATGCATATGCTCAGAAACACTCCCCACTCTACAAGGACTCCCGGGAAGACTCCTAACCACTCCAGGTGGCCAATCGGACTTCTTCTTTCTAGGTTGGAGTGTCGAGGAAGGGCGTTAGGTTTCAATCATGCAGAATTCATTTTCACCACAGATAGTGGTCGAAACATACAGAATTTCTGTCCATCTTATCTTATTCTCTGACAGTGGGTTAATGAGTCTTATTTTGCATATGTGCTACTACATTAACCTTCCTAATTCACTCCATAGATTATCGAACACATTCTCTCCTGGCCTTCGACCTTGAGGAACGAGAAGCTTACTGTGCTTAGTCTAATCTTTCGTTCAAAACCTGTTTGGTGTGGTTAATTACAAAAGATTACAAAGGCGGAGCATGCCGACAGGAGACCTTTTGCTCCATATCTAGGTCGGATGCGAAAAAATATTATAATGATAAATAGATTAATAAATAAACGAATAAATAAATAAATGAATGAATAAATAAAAGATATAATAACCTGGAAGGAGACTTACAATAAACATCAACGCAGCTTATGTAAGTATTAGAACAGACAGACCCAGACAATGATATCAAGGTTTTAGTTCATAGCAGAGAACACAGATTTGTATACAACACACATACACACAATCACACACACACACACACACACACACACACACACACACACACACACACACACACATATATAATATATATATATATATATATATATATATATATATATATCCTTTGATAAAGCACAGCTGCGAAACTAGTCAGGAATAAACTCAAGACTAAGACTCCTGTGTTTCCTACTCCGCTTACGTCATATATATTATATATATATATATATATATATATATATATATATATAATATATATATATATATATATATACATATATGTTTAACAACCACAATGCACTTTAATTCTAAACATCGGGAGGCCCAATCACATGCATTGGGTCTCCCGATGTTGATGGCTTAGAATTAAAGTGCATTGTGGTTGTTAAACTGTATCTCTAATCACTGGGACCCAGTCAGTGTTATACATATATATATATATATATATATATATATATATATATATATTATATATATATATATATATATATATATATATATATACACGTGTGTGTGTATGCATATGTATGCATCAATAGATTTAAAGAGATGACGTGGGTAAAGGAAGAGTCGGCGAGGATGAGTCGAGACTCTATTGCTTTCACGTTTCGACCCCCTTGGTCGAAACGTTAAAGCAATAAAGTGTTCTGGCGTATCTTCGCCGAGTCTTCCACTGCTCACCACCTCATGATTATATATGTACGAGTATGTATGTATGTATTTATGTATGTTTGTATGTATATATCAAATATATGTTTGTAGGTATATATGTTTGTACGTATGTATGTATATATGTATGTATATATGTATGTATGTATGTATGTATGCACATATATACTGGAGTAAAATATTTTTCTCAAAGAAATATATGACTGAAACGAGAAACTAAGTTTGTTACAACCGATTAAATCAGAAAGTGAGAAGAACGGAAGAGCTCTTGAAGCTTTTCCATTAAAACAAATCGAGGCTGAAACGAGAATTGAAAAGATAAAAGAAATGATGGAAAGGAATGGAGAAGAACAACGTACACTGAAACTGCGTAGGCTGCGTTCCAAATGGCACCATACGCATAATTACATACGCCGTTTTCTTCCCGTCCTTATTTGTTATGTTTTATACAGATTTACAATGAATCATTATACGACACACATTTCATAATGGAAATAGATGAATTATTGCTCCATGAATCCAATAGGTGTTCCTCACGTCATTACTAGACCATTTCCTCTCGGGAGACTGCAAGTGGACCATTATATCAATTTCCGTAATGAACTAAGATATTATTTGGTCAATAGCGGATTATTGCGGGAAAGTGAACTGTAGATATCTCTTTGTGGGATGGTTTTTCATAGGTAATGAGGTTTAATCAACTTACGACGTATGTATACACGTGTGAATTATTTACGAAGAGGTGCATGGCTAACACTTGACTTGGAAGCTGTGTCGGCGCTTTCGTGATGCCTTGATTGCAAAGGAGAGTAATCAGTATTGACTTCCTGTCCCTCAGGATCCCTTGTGTTAAAGCATTGCAAGCAACTACCACGCCTGCAACACGACCTCATCAATGAATTACAGGCTGCAATTTTTTTTTTTTTTTTTTTTTTTTTTTTTTTTTATAATATGGCAAACAGCGGCCGGTGGCTAAACAAAAGGCGCACACAATAAAAGCCCTTGACCGTTCCGGGAAGAAGACTGACGACCGTGTTGTAAAGATGCGTGGCGTATTGTGTGGTATACGTACCGTGTGATGGGTTAGGTTGAATAGTGTTGTTTGTTGCCATCGGCAGCAAGAAAACAGCGCAAAAGAGGCGACATAGCGCAGAATGATGCGGATGTGGGTTTCAGGGTTATCTTAGCACGCCAGGACTCGAACTTACAAAACTTTTATAACCTCGAGATTTCTTGCAATACGTTGCAATCCATTCGAACTTTAAACCACGGTGGGAGGATATTAAAACTATACAGTTTGACGCTAACTCAAAGCGTAGCATTTTCTCGCCACTATCAGGACCAATCCTTCTTCTCAATGTGTCCGACTTTATGATGAAAATATTGAACAGTTAGATAAATGTTCAAATAAAGCTTAGTTAATGTATAAAAGAACCCTTACCTTCAAGGGTTGTTGCAGAATAACATGACATTACTGGAATCTACGTTGTTTATTTACGAGGGTAATTCCAATTGCTAGACTCTACGTTGTTTATTTTCGAGGGTAATTCCAAAAGTAATGCCTCCTAGTTTTTTTACTCTTAACTCAAAAGGTTGAAGAGCTACAAAGACGGGAGTGGCACTTTTAAAACGAGTGGACATTTTCACTTCAGAATTTATTTCTCTCCACGTAATCACCCTCTTCTCAATGCCCTTCTGCCAGCAATGAGCAAGGACCTGTTCATGACCATCCAGAGCACGGCGGTTTGTCACTCACATCTCATTAGCCACTTCGAAATCGACATCAACTGCCTCGGCTCCGTAAACTTTCACCAAGCGTCACAGAATGTCGATTGGTTACTTCGGTGTCTCTGCTTCTGACGCATATCCATGACAGAGGTTACTTTATTAGACTGTCACACCGCCAATATCTGCAACAGAGAGATATAGATTGTAACACTTTGTATACATGTAGGAGATACAAATAAATGCGTAGATGCATGCACGTATATACATACACACTTCCAACTACGCATTTACTTGTATCTCCTACGTGTATACAAAGTGCTACAATCTATAGAGATGAAAATTTTAGGTTATGAGGCCGAAGGCTTAGTTATTATAACAGTGCCATAAACAAATCCCTCAAATTCCTTAGTGAAAAAAATAGGAGGTATTACTTTTCGAACTACCTCGTCATTTGACTTAGCTCTTTTAAAATAAGACTTAAACTTCAAGAGTAGTTGCACAACAACTACACCTACCAGCATAAAAAATGCTATATTTACATCATTCAATTCCCTTAGAACTGAGTTTATAGATGAAATGTTTGCCCAACCTGCGACACATCTGTCCGAATGTTTCATTCACATGGTTTGGTTCTTGTCCGCAATTTCGACAGAAAATCCACCCATTCCTTACACTTTTCAGCTTCAAGCTATCTTGAGGTACAAGGAGTAAGGAGAGTGGGGTTCTTTCAGGTAAATAAATCTGGTTAGTGCAGCCAGATATGTCGTCATTCGTGGACTTCCCTTCCCGCTCCTCACCAAAGCCGACGCCATGTGACGACAATGATACACTCGGACAAGAAAATGCGCGAAACGTGACTCGACAGAGTAATGTAGACGATTTAACCGTTTCAATACGGCGGGGGTCCTTTTGCTGGAATAGAATCGCCTAGTGGTAGAAAATAAGATCAATGATTGGAGAAACATCAAATTAAGAGAAATGAGAAATGATTGGAGTAACATCAATTAGAAGCAGGATAGAAAAGGCACAACTAAGGTGGCTTGGGCACGTAGAGAGAATGGATGAAGAGAGAATTGCAAAGAAAAGATAGAACTGTAGACCAGAAGGTAGAAGATCTAGAGGTAGACCGAAGAAAAGATTGAGAGGTGTAATTAAAGAAATCCTAGAGGCAAATGGATTAGGAAGGTAGAAGATCTAGAGGTAGACCGAAGAAAAAATGGAGAGGTGTAATTGAAGAAATCCTAGAGGCAAATGGATTAGGAAGGTAGAAGATCTAGAGGTAGACCGAAGAAAAGATGGAAAGATGGAGTTGAAGAAATCCTAGAGGTAAATGGACCAGGAAAAATAGAGGATTTGAGGGAAGAAGAAAGATTTGAGAGGACAATCTGGAGAAGTGTGCTGGCCCGTCTAACAGACTGAAAGCCTACCTGGGAGCAGAGGTAAGAAGTAAGTAAGAAGTTGTAGCAAAAACTAAGATCTCTGAAGTGTTGCAATCCTGTCGAAGGGCTTAAATGAGATTCTTCTAACTCCTCTCGACTAAGTAAAGTCCGTCACTTCATCCTATGAAATACAACACCGTTTTGAAGAGGTTAGGATTCTAGCATTTTTTTATTTGATGTATTAGAGGCTACAAAAAAAAAACGACAGCGTAATTTTAACGTCTGCTAGAAAAAAAAAATGTCTGACTAGGATTCTAGCATTTTTTTATTTAATGTATTAGAGGCTACAAAAAAAAACCGACATTATAATTTCAACAACGTCTGCTAGAAAATAAAAATTAGAAATAAAAGTTTCTGACTACCAAGACTGTCATCATGCAAGTAAGATGAAATGAAGCAGGAAGAAGACAGATGATATTGTGGTCTCTCTCTCTTTCTCTCTGTCTGTCTCTCTCTCTCTCTCTCTCTCTCTCTCTCTCTCTCTCTCTCTCTCTCTCTCTCTCTCTCTCTCTCTCTCTCTCTCTCTCTCTCTCTTTAAGCAGACGTTGGGTAGCAATGACTTTACAAAAGTATCTAATCCATAACTGCAGCCGACATGACGTCACTAACAACAATGTTGTGCCAACCAATCAAGGGTCTCTTTGAAAATAACCACAAAAGGTGTCAGAAAGTGCGACAATGGAAGCAAAGGAAATTACAGATACCGGAGGGGGTGTGGAAGAGCACAAAGAGACACGAATCCAGGGACCATCGCGAATCTGGGGACCATCCCGGCCAATTCTCAGGCGCCGGACGCGGCGTCGTGATGAGAGAACAGATCTGTGTGGGTGTGACCTTCGAGATGGCGGACTTTTCCGAGGAACTTAGCCGAGACGGTTGAATTGCACGATCACGACATAACACCAAAGGATTCGTTGGAAGGTCTCATCTACGCCCAAACGACGCAGGCTCGACCGTAAGCTGTAAACTTTAGTATGAGGAATCCGTGAACTTTTTTTTTTTTTTTTTTTTTTTTTTTGGGTACAGTGGATATTTTTTTTTTTTTTTTTTTTTTTTTTTTTTTTTTTTTTTTTTTTTTTTTTTTTTTTTTTTTTTTTTTTTTTTTTTTTTTTTTTTTTTTTTTTTTTTTTGGGTACAGTGGAATCAATAAGTGTTACTGTCACCGTGAAGACACGAAAGCTGAAGGAAGGAAGGATTATTAGAGATGCTATAAAGTTCTGTTGCCGTCGTTTCGAGTTCTTTTTTAACAGATGCTCACCAGATGGTAAAAACGCTGATAAAAACAGCAAATGAATGGATGAAGCCATAGCTGATAACACCTTTGTCACATGTCGTAGTTGCATCCGGTGAGGAACGTTGTTAGACTAGCGGGAACATATCAATTACTGTTTCTTGCAAAATTACGAGTTATTGAGGTCGTGATTGAATGTTATAATGTACGTATGTGTGTGTGTGCGTGTGTATGTATGTATGTGTGCGTATGTGTGTATATGTGAGTGTGTGTGTGTGTGTGTGTGTGTGTGTGTGTGTGTGTGTGTGTGTGTGTGTGTGTGTGTGTGTGTGTGTGATTCACCATGGTCTTGGATCACGTGTTGGACTCGTGATCGACAGCTATTTCCCTCCCGGAAGAGAGCTCAGAACTCATATATAACCGATCTATGGGTAATGCTGTGACCTTACACGCATACACCCCGAACTCTCCGCCCACGGGAGTTAGTGTAACGACTCACAGCGCAGCGATACTAAAATTATTTCAGCCCCGGATGGGATTCGACCCCGGACCGCCGTAGTGGCGGCCGGGAACTCCACCAACTGCGCCACCGAGTCGTGTGTGTGTGCGCGCGCGTGTTGGGGGGGGGGTGCGCGTGGGTGTAGATATGTGTTATGTGTACACATATATTTTCCAATGGCCTGAGAGCTCTACATTTATCATAATATATATATATATATATATATATATATATATATATATATATATATATATATATATATATATATATATGCATGTGTTGTTAATGTCGACAGCATTAAGGAGGTTGTTAATCTCCTTATGGGTATTCTTTCTAACCAATACTCTGACATTTGGAGTAACAAATAAATAAAGAATTAAAAGCAGACAAGAAACGCAGTGGGAGATACTACCAATGGAATTAAAATTCACTGGCCGAGTTGTATTCCCTGGGTCTCTACGTGTCCTTTCCATGACTGCATGGACCGTAGGCAAGATCGAGAGAATACAAGGTCTACTCAACAGCTATCCAGTATTTAGGTCGTTTGCGCATTGACGTCACTAGAAGTGCTTGGCCCATTTTCTCTGTGGGCTCCCCTTCAGATGACGTCACAACATGCGCGCGAGCAGACCTTGTATTCTCTCGATCTTGGACCGTAGGTATGTCGGTCAGAGTTGCCAGGCACGATTCGGTGTCCCACGCATTTCCACAACTGAAACAGAATCGCCTGACTTCTAGAGTCCAGTGGTTCCCAAACTTTTTTTTTTTTAGTTTTACAATTATACGTACTAAGTTAACCTTAATCCTAATACCGGGTACCGTAATGTTTTCTTGATTTTATTTTATTTTATTTTATTTTTAATTTTTTTGTCAGCCCTCCATTACCCCCCAAAATTTGTTACCTCCCCCCAGGGGGTAATTTACCCACAGTTTGGGAACCATTGCGTCTAGACCTTTGTGCATCGTTTCCCAACCTTTTCCAACCATAGCACCCCCTGTTGTCAAAATCTAAGCAGTCCAGCACCCCTATCTTGTTATTAGAAGGAGGATAAAAGAAAGTGAAGTGTACTGCTTGATGGTTTATTTTCTTGAGTCCTTAGAACCGAAACAAATTGACGATATTGTTTGTAGAAGAAATAAGAACACCCTAGAAAAATAAAATAGCATGGAAAAGATCAAATATGCACAACTGGGTAATCAATGATACGTATATCAATGTGATTTTTGTGTGCATCACTTCCCAGAACTTCCCTATAATTTATTTCAGAACCCTCAGGTTGGGAAACGTTAGACCTTAGTGGCTCAAGAGTTGAGAGGGAAACTCTCTCCTGCTCAAGAGTTCGTTCGATCTGAACAGGATCATTTGGCGACATCTGAAGGAAACTCTCACTGCGCAGGGAGAAGAGTTTCTTTTGACATCCCGGTCTGAGGTAGTCACCTAGTTCGTTGTTTTATTCTGCCTGTCGCCAGGCGATTTTATTCAGTTGAGCAAACCCGGCTACTGGGTGGAGTGACAGTCTTCTTCGGGGTTTCTCTTCAGCTAAACGAAATCACTTGACGGATAGAATTAACGGTCAAATTGAGATAGAGAGTGACGTTTTCTTGTGTCCTTGCATTCTGAGATGTCGACAGCAAACTTTTGTGTGTGTGTGTGTGTGTGTGTGTGTGTGTGTGTGTGTGTGTGTGTGTGTGTGTGTGTGTGTGTGTGTGTGTGTGTGTGTGTGTATGTGTGGAACTAGAACGTTGATTTCAGTCGCGTTTAGATCCAGCAGCATCAGCAACCGCCAGATTGAACCACATGTAGTCAAGTCGAAGCGAAGGAGGTACGGTCATACCACCTCCCCATCTTTTGTAGTCTTCCCTTCCCTCCCTGCTGTTCCCCTATGCCCGCGTTTCTTCCTTATTTTGTACTTAAACACCCTTGTATCTGTCTTACTTTGTCTAAAGATGTAATATACGAAAGTACTTTCTGTCTACAAGTTTCTCTTCTGTAGTGATATTCCATAATTCGTCTCACGGCGATGTAAAAGCTTGTACACATGTTTGTGTGTGTGTGTGTGTGTGTGTGTGTGTGTGTGTGTGTGTGTGTGTGTGTGTGTGTGTGTGTGTATGTGTGTGTTTGTGTATTTTTGTGTGTGTGTGCGCGTGCGTGCGCTTGGGTGGGGACGTGTTATATGTATACACATATATTTTCCAATGGCCACAAACACAGGTAGGTACTTAAAGCCACACACCTCTTTATGCAGATACATTTGCGTCATATATAGGAACTACAGCCTGTTGATGGTGAGGACGAAGGAGGTATCATCGTATGTGCAGATACATTGGCTGGATTGTCGATTTCCCCTCTCCCCCGGCTCATTCTCGACTACAGCAGTGACGGGAGCATCTGCAAGCTTTTTTGTCTGCCGCTCAGAGACCCCAAAGTTGCTCATAAACTGTACAGATGACGAGATCGACGTAGTTGTATATGGTGGGGAGTAGACTGTCATCCATTGCTAAATATGGGGAGATGAGGGCTACCGTTCGAACCCAAAATAGAGAAGCGGAACGAACGCAATATTTAATGTCTTTCGTACAGTCGACCCGCGGTTACGATTCGGTGTGTATATCATTCGGGGCGGTTCTGACCAGGTCTTGTCATATTAATCAAGAGATGAATATTGAAAAAGGTAAGGCTAGAGGCTATCTTTTCCGATCACGATGCAGATTCTGTTCGTTGGTCGAAACGACTTCTGGCACTTTTTTTAAGGTTGTAAGATGCCATGGACTCGGAGAAGACAGTTATTCATTTTCGACCATTGTGTCTTGCTACAATTTCTTTCTACGCGTTACTGTTTTGTCATGTGCGTTACGTACATAAGCTCCACACTAAAAACATTTTGCATTTTAATGTACACACGCACACATGTCCCCTTACATTGATTCTTTTACTATCTCTGCGTATCCCTGAAGACGAATCCCGGACAGGGTTCGAAACGTAGGAATAAATATATATTGGCGAGACCAGCGTTTACTTTCTCATATATATATGTGTGCGTATGTGTGTGTGCTTATGTGTGCTTGCGCGCGCGTGTGTGTGTATGCGTGTGTGTGTGTGTGTTTATGTGTGCGTGTATGTGTGTGTATGTGTGTGTGTACGTGTGTATGTGCGTGTGTGTCCGCGTATATGTGTGTGTGTGTGTGCGTGCGCACGTGCATGTATGTGCGTGTCTGTGTGTGTGCTTGTGTGTATGTATTCACTTGGTCTTTGGATCACGTGTTGGACTCGTGATCGACAGCTATTTCCCTCCTGGAAGAGAGCTCAGAGCTCGTAGGTCCGATCTATGGGTAATGCTATGACCTTGCACACACACACACCCCTAACTCCCCGCCCACGAGAGTCAGAGTACGACCCGAGGCACAGTGATACTGAAATTATTTCGGCCCTGGGCAGGATTCGAACTGAGTGCTGGGAGCACTTCTGCTTCCCAGTTCAGCGCTCTACCAACTATGCCACCGAGTGTGCGTGTGTAAGTGTGTCTGTAAGTGCGTGTGTATTTGTATGTGTTTGCGTGTTCGTGTGTGTGTGTGCGTACGTGTATGTTTATATACGTGTATGCGCGTTTGTATGAATTTGTGTGAGAGTGTATATATGTGTGTGTGTGTATGTATATACATATAAAACAAGCGCTTTGTCCTGGATCACAATTGTGTGTATTCAAAGAATTTCCTTCTTAAGTCAAGAGAAAGTTTCCGCGAGGTAATGGAAGTTTCTAAGGAAGTTTGGTGTTGTGTACGTGATGATATGCACATTTGTCGAACGCATCATTAAACCTGTCCCATGACATCACCAAAATAATGACGTCATAAAATTATCAAATATTTCTTTGGTTTGAGCGATGCCAAGATATTTTATGTAATATGTGAGAACTGGGTTAGATTTCCTATATTAAATTCAGTGTCATTATTATTGTTGGCATATTCCCCTGCGAAGTAGGAACCACTTTAAGTAATCAATATGTTAGAAACTCTACTGACATCCTTACAGATCAGAATCACACGTTTTCTTTTTCCCAACGAAGAATACTGATCAGTTTCGTTATCTAGTATCCCTTCTGCTATTTTCTAAATCTCTCCTGTATTGTAGCAAGGTCGCGCCTTGAAGAAATCGTTTTCTGTAGAAACACGCGCACTATAATTAATTTCTAATTATGTGTATTATACCCTTCTTGTATAAAGAATTGTGTTCCGCTGCCAAGACAACAGCCTTACTCGCCTATACCATGCATTTTAATTCCAATGAATAAGTCCCGAGAGAATTGGAGTTTCTGTTTCTTAATCCTATTCATTCTCTCACTGAAGAATACCTTCACCAACTATAATAACTTACCACTACAATATAATTTCTATAACTCCACCTCTTCGTCGCGATATTTTTTCCCAAAGATAGAAGTGTGATGGTTTCAGGGAATAAAATAAAATACGATGTTGGTTTTGTGTATCATTGTTTCCGCCACATCACACCGAAGAGGCAGTAGCGTCGGACAATTAGCGATGGCTTCTGCTACCAATGCAGATCACGGATGACCACGAACCGAACGAAAACACGTCAGTCCATTAATGTCACTGATTGGAAACGTGTTATGCATTTTTTTTTTTTTTTTTTTTTGGAGGGGGGGGTGGAGAGTGATGTCATTAGTTTCCACATAATAAAAGGTCCGTCAGATAAGGATTAAACTAAACGCCATATATTTTTAGGCTTAAAGTTAAGCCTATCGACTCATAAGGTGGTCATTAAGCCTGGTGTGAATTTGTACAGTCTCGACGTATGATGTGGCTTAAGGACTTGCCGTCCGCCATGATATAAATTATATACAATCAATATTTTATTACTTTGTACAAGTTATGCAATAATGTTACCTATAGATGCTTTTTATCTTGCAAGGGCCATCCTAGTATGTGGCAATAATATTTACAATATATCATTTTATTAACATGGACACACACAATGTTTTGACAAAGATTAGTAATTTCATATAACAAAAATGCTATATGCGTTAAGGGGACACTACAATCAATATTTTATTACTTTGTACATGTTATGCAATAATATTACCTATAGATGCTTTTTATCTTGCAAGGGCCATCCTAGTATGTGGCAATAATATTTACAATATATAATTTTATTAACATGGACACACACAATGTTTTGACCAAGATTAGAAATTTATTATACAAAAATGCTACATGCGTTAAGGGGACACTGCAGTAGTGGCGTGTTGCCACCAGGGGCTTTGTTAAGAGACTCCTGTAAAGCTTCTGTCTTCGTGGACCTTTGATCTTAATTGTGGAACATATTTCTGTTTGTTGACATTTATCTGACGGAAATATTAGTCTATGTTGAAGACCACCAGTTATATTCGTTATGGCCAGGAAGTTGACGAGTTTTTATTGAACGATTTTTTTTTTTTTTTTTTTTTTTTAAGTATTTCACAGAAACGCGCGAAAACCAATTTGCAAAAAAAAAAAAAAAAAAAAAAAAAAAAAAAAAAAAAAAGTAAATTATAAACATAGTCCGAACGTTTCTGTCTATTTAGGACATTACCTGAAGATGTCCTAATAGACGAAATCGTTCGGACTACGTTTCCTATTTACCACTGGCTTTTCTGCATTTGAATGAATTAAATTTATGAGGAAGGGATTCACCGTTACATATAAGTTGAAGTAACAAACCAACCATCTACTGCAGCGTTTCTCGACCAGGGTTCCCCGGAACCCTAAGGTTCCGCAAAAGGTCCCTAAGGGTTCCGCGGGAACAAGTGAGACAAGCTAATGCACTTTTGATTTTTTTTTTTTTTTATATCATATACTTAATATAATTAAAGACGCACGACATATTTTCTTGGTTATTGTTATAATGTAATATAGACATCATCCTATCTAACCTATTATTACGATGAAAATAAAATGAGAAAGATATGGTACATTTTTTTTCTTTTTTTTTCTTTTTTGCGCAGGAGTTCCTTGAGACATGCAATTTATTTTAAAGGTTACGCAAGGGTAAAAAGGTTGAGAAACGCTCTTCTAGTATATCATTTGTTTACCTCAAGAATGACAAACGAGTAACTAGAACGAACATTAATCCCTTGTTAGAGGTGATTTGTCGCCGAGTGTTTCTGTTTGTCTGAGGGGACACTTTCTCCCCCCTCCCCCTCCTCCCTCCCCCTCCCCCCCACTTTCTTATTTCATCTCGTTTAGTACGACGTCGTTTCCTCAACCGAATGAAATCATTTGGCATCAGACAGAATAAAATAGCTAAAGAATGTAACCACAGTTTAAGCATACATACGTATACCAAAGGCTTTCTTCCCCCTTACACGGGAGGTAGCCAAAAAACAAAGGCACAGAAACCACTCCCACCCATTCCATCCCCAACATACTCCACTCCCCTCCACCCTCTTCCCTCCCTCTTATCTTGGCACCTCCTGGATGACGGGTCATCCCTGCATCTTGTCCACTGCCCTGGGTCAGAAGCAGTGTCGCAAGACACAGTATATCCGCAGCTTAAACGCCTTCGGTTAATTGACTTTTCTTCAGATGAATAAATTCGTCTGGCCGTAAACTACATGAGTTAACCACGTATCCTAGTCAAGGGTTTAAACTAAACCCCGTTCAGCTTTAATCCTTAAATCCCGGGAAAGAGGAATACCTCTTCAAATGAATAAAATCACCTGACGGCAGATAGAAACAACATACGAAAACAAATCCTTACCGTCTCCGCGTTGCATCAGTCATCACAGCAACTGGTTTCAGATCCCATAAGATAATAATTATCTAATAGGATCTGAAACCAGTCAGATGATGATGTATACCTAACCCCAAGTACGGGACAGATCCATTCTGAACTTTGCAAGGCATCAGGTATGACAGAAATAAATGTGGTGGTTGATCAACGTGGTCTTTGTAAGCTTATTCTTGGACGCCTGACATATGCGAAGAAGGTAAAATTTGTGTCGGGCATAAAGAATTTCAACACGGCGACGCAATATATATACTGCACCCTCTTCTCCATGATTTTGAAATCATGAATGATTATGTTCATACTTTGAACTGTGAAGACAAAAAATTATTCTTCAAACTGAAGAATTTGAATCTTAAGATGGCCAAAGCTATTAGTGCAGTTGAATTAAATAAAAATTGTCTACGTGAAAACCTGTGCCCTATAAAAAAAAAAAAAATATATATATATATATATATATATATATACATATACATATATATGTATACATATATATATACATATATATATATGTATTTACCTTTACCTAGTTGTATTTACCTAGTTGTATTTTGCGGGAAGGGGAGCTATGCTCGTGTTGTCCCGCCATTGTATCTCTCAGTGTCTAGTTTGCTTTTAAACTCGTGAATGGTTTTTGCACTTACTATTTCATTATCTAGTTTGTGGAAAACTGTTTTTCTTCAGTTCTCTTCTATAGCTATGTTTTCTTAATTTCCTTCCATGTCCTCTTGTGTGTGTGTGTGTGTGTGTGTGTGTGTGTGTGTGTGTGTGTGTGCGTGCGCGCGCGCGTGTGTGTAGATTTCTATTTGGAACTGATTATTTTTTTCATAATATCTGCGTATCTTTATATGAATAAATCTAAGAATTCAAATAAAGAATTAGATCTAGAAATGAATATATAATTTGATCATTAGAAAACAAAATCACAAAAGGAAATAGATCAGATATCGAGATAGTAAATCCACAGATAATAAAGTAAATAGATGAAATGCTAGATTAATTACCGGATGAAAATCTAAATAAGTTATAATTAGCCAAAGGCATGGTTAGATGTACAAAACGATGGATAAATGTATATAGGATTAAAGAAATAAATGATAAATGATGAACAAAACGATGTATAAATGATAAACAGAACGATGGATATGTGTATAAAGGGTTAGATAAGCAAATAAATGAATAAATGATTAGGAACGAAGGAGTGGTTCCGTTTAGCGGAAGAGAATCCGATACCACGTCTCTCATCATCACGATAATTTTACGTCCTCAGCTTTTTAGGTTCCTGTCACTCAAAACTCAGCTTAATTATACACACGTGTCTGTTTTCATACGAGAGAGAGGGTGAGAGAGAGAGAGAGAGCGAGAGAGAGAGAGAGAGAGGGCGAGAGACGGAGGTTAGAAAAAAGAGAAAGAGATTGATTGATTGAGAGAGGGATAGACGGAGAGAGAAAATAAGAGAGAAAGACTGAAAGAAAGAGAGAGAGAGAGACGGGGGTTAGAAGACAGAGAAAGAGATTGATTGATTGAGAGAGGTGTAGACAGAGAGAGAAAATAAGAGAGAAAGAGTGAGAGAGAGAGAGGGAGAGAGACGGCGGTTGGAAGAGAGATTGATTGAGAGAGGGACAGACAGAGAAAATAAGAGAGAAAGAGTGAGAGATAAAGAGAAAGAGAGAAGGGGAGCGTGCGTGTGTATATGATTCACCATGGTCTTGGACCACGTGTCGGACTCGTGATCGACAGCTATTTCCCTCCCGAAAGAGAGCTCAGAGCTTGTATATGACCGATCTATGGATAATGCTGTGACCTTACACGCACACACACACACACACAACTCCCCACCCACGAGAGTTGGAGTAACGACTCGCAGCGCAGTGATACTGAAATTATTTCAGCCATGGGCGAGTATTCGAACCCGGACCGCCGTAGTGGCAGGCGGGAACTCTACCAACTGTGCCACGAGTCGTGTGTGTGTGTGTGTGTGTGTGTGTGTGTGTGTGTGTGTGTGTGTGTGTGTGTGTGTGTGTGTAATAATAATGATAGTAATAATAATAATAATAATGATAATAATAATAATAATAATAATAATAATAGTAAACGGTTCATTGAAAACGTGGCAGCCGAAGGCTGAAACTACACATATTAAGTTAAGATGGTACATAATAAATAATTACCTCTACATATGATAATGCTGAAGTAATTGTGCACTATACAGATATATAAAACATGAATATATAAAAAAGTGATGGATGCGTCTTAGTGTTAATGTGACGTTTGTATTAGATGTTTAGTAAGTGTGTGTGTGTGTGTGTGTGTGTGTGTGTGTGTGTGTGTGTGTGTGTGTGTGTGTGTGTGTGTGTGTGTGTGTGTGTGCGTGTGTGTGTGTGTGTGTTTGTCGGCGCCTATGTACCTCAAGAGGCGTGTGCATCTAAATATACACATGAATTAACTCTGTGTTGTAACGCATGTGTGTATATGCAAGTTAATGAGACGTGCGTCATCATTCAACGAATAATGAATGCATGAAAAGTTCCCTTACAGAAGTCTGTGAGTTGTTGGTGTGACAGAGATATGGTGCCTTTTCTTTTTATTCTTTATTTTATTATTTATTTATCTACCTCTCGATTTATTTTGTTCATATCTTATCTACTTACGTATCTACTCGTTTATCAATTTATTTATTTGTTAATTTTTTCATTTATCTCTCTATTCATATGTATTTATCTTTTTGTCTTTCTATATATTTATATTACTTGTTCACCACGGTCTTAGATCACGTGCTGGACTCGTAACCGACAACTGTTACCTCCCTGGATGAGAGTTGTATGTGTGTGTGTGTGTGTGTGTGTGTGTGTGTGTGTGTGTGTGTGTGTGTGTGTGTGTGTGTGTGTGTGTGTGTGTGTGTGTGTGTGTGTGTGTGTGTGTGTGTGTGTGTGTGTGTGTATGTGTGTATTTACCTAGTTGTATTTACCTAGTTGTATTATACGGGAAGAAAGCTATGCTTGTAATGACCTGTAGAGTGTGTGTGTGTGTGTGTGTGTGTGTGTGTGTGTGTACGTGTACACCCGCATGTACACTTCAAAGTTGTTTTGAATCACCGGCAAATGGCCTCAAGCAATCGTCGCTTGAACGAAGATACATGGTTGGAAGAATAAGTAAGAGTAAGTCGACGTATAGCTCACCCGTATTGGTGTGAACATTGGCATTTTAATCCACAGATACCCAGAAAGTAGGCTCCTGCCATCCTCGTGTATCTATAAGAGTAGTAAATAAACTCACGTCGGATCACAAGACGACATTTCCCCCGGTTCGGTGTAACAAGAAACGCCAAGATGGCGCGACAGCGAGTGTCGAAGGTTTTTTCTATTCCACTGTAACTTCTACCGACCTCCCCATCTCTATGCATACCGCGAAGACCCTTAGGCTATATCGATGCAGGTTTGGATCGCTAATTGCTCCTAAGACTTAGCATAGATTGGCTACACCTGAATTTGTTAAGACCAGGAAGCTTTCGGATCACTCTAAAGGTCCCTTTCGGGTCTGTTGGTCGTGCAGAGAGTCCAACGGAATGGAAGCAGACGACTATTCACACATTCATAGGAGACATAAATGGTTTTATTAATAGATATTATATATTTATTCTTTTAAGATAAATGTGTAAGGTGATGAGATGTACAAGGGGAGAAAGTGGCAGCAGATTGGAAGTGAGTATTAAGGGAGAGAGACTGGAGGAAGTAGGTAGTTTTAGATATTTGGGTGCGAATGTGGCGGGAAAGGGAGGAGTGGAGGTGGAGGTAGAATGTAGATTGAGAGAAGCAAGTAAATGCCTTGGGGTATTGAAGTATAATTAGAAATAGACACTTGGGAATGGATGCTAAGAGGAGATTGTATGAAGGAGTGATTGTGCCGATAGCACTGTATGGGACAGAAACATGGAGCATAAGAGAGAGAGGAGGAGTTTGAATGTGTTTGAGATGAGGTGTCTGAGAAGTATGATAGGGGTTACTTGGCTGGATAGAGAGAAACGATGAAATGAGTAGGAGAACGGGTGTGTGGAAAGGGAGTTGGGAGATAGGGTTGATGAAAGAGTATTAGGATGGTTTGGACACATGGAAAGAACGAGTTAAGAAAGATTAGTAAAAGAGGTATGGAAGGCAGAGGTAGGAGTGAACATGCGGGGACGACCAAGGATGAGATGGATGGATGGGGTAAAAGGAGCATTGGGAAAGAGGGGAATGTCTGTTGAGGAAGGACGGGAGAGGACAGAAGATAAGGGTGAATGGAGAATGGTTGTGTATGGATGATGCTGTGATGCATGAGGGGGAGTGGGTAGGGAATAGGGGGTGAGGGAGTATGTATGAGAAATAAATTGACGCAGCCCGAAAGGATTTCTCCCCGTCTTCTCCATTTCTGCATGAGGGGACTGAGAGGTGGGGTCGCCGATTTAATAAAGCGGCTTTGCTGTGGATGTGCTGTATCTTGCGACACTGCTTCTGACCCAGGGCAGTGGGCGAGATGCAGGGATGACCCGTCATCCAGGAGGTGCCAAGATAAGAGGGAGGGAGGGGGTGGATAAGGATGGAATGGGTGGGAGTGGTTTTTCTGCCTTTGTTTTTTGGCTACCTCCCTTGTAAGGGGGAAAGAGCCGTTGGTATATGTATGTATGTTCTTTTAAGAATTACGAAGCACAGATGAAAGGTTAAATCCTTTGACACTTGCTGGAATGGTGCAGTTTTGATTTATCTGACACAAAGAAAGAAAATGTATTGTAATTTGTTATATATAAACAAATGAAGCCCCTTATTTATTTCTGGCAGTCTTTTTCAGTCATACTCCATGGCAAAATGTCAAAGTATATTCCACAAATGTACACAGAATCTCAGAGAAGACAGGTCAGCATTTAGACACGTATCCCGTTATCAATATACTATCAAAGCGCAGTAAAATTTGTTACAGACGGGACCTGTTAACCACTTACGAAGCCGTAAAACTGGCTAACCGCTATAATGACCGCAGAAACCGTATCTAACGAAAATAGAGATGAACAGTTAGTCCACAGGTCTAATCGATGTTATTTTTAGTTTTAGGCACAGGCCAATTGATAGTCAACCATACTAAAACTAGACAGTAGTTATAAACTTTTCTTGTTGAACAAAAGACAGAATGAGATAGACTCATATTGCTATCATAAGAATAGTTGAATGGATTTTCATTTGTTTTGGCTGTGGGTTTGTTCTTTGACCTGGCTAACAGCCATATAAAAGAAAAAAGATATTTGGTATATAATAAACTATTTCCAACACGAAGATTTGATCCATCTTGTATAGTATGTTCTTGGGTATTGGGTATATGTCTTTGTATAAAAATCATTTTATATTGTTAATTTTTTTTTTTTTTTTTTTTTTTTTTTTTTTTTTTTTGACAAAATTGGAATATAGTGGCAATGATGAATGATAATTTTGCTAAGTTCTTGATGCAACAAGCGGCATGTTCGTGTGTCCACGGAAGCACTGTTTGGTTCTCTGGCCCTATAACGCGCATAAAGATCTTATTCCTACTGACGTCAACCGCTTTTATCATAATATGGTGGTGAATGGGACAAACCGGCATCTCAAAAATAATAGAAGAAAAGATATGATAATAATCATCTGATCTTTGCCAGAACAAAGTCTTTAAAGTCTGGATTGAGGACGCCAAGGCTGTTGGACGTCTTTGTGACTTGGCAACTCTCCAAGAATTATTTAGCAATTTGATGACCGCATCCACGTCATTCTTTAGAATTCACAGAAACTTCTATAGACCTTGACTAAGCCCTCAGCTCTTGTCTTTCATCTAACAGTTTCCACGTGATTTTATTCATGTAACTGGAACCCTATATAGATAAACTCGACTCTTTTGGTTACTTTGACCGCCACCAGATGACTCTGTTCCCTGTAGATGCCGAATATTAAACAAAAAAGTAAAATAAAAAAAAAAAATCCTGGTGTGCATGTCGCCTCCTGGGCGCCTTCCAGGTTGCCTCAATGACGCCATGTTGATGACGTCATTCATGACGTCAGTGATGACTTCATCAGGACAAGAGCTCTTCATCTGTGACCTTGACAGCTGAACGAGTTCTACACAATGGGTTACCGAAGACGTAAACACGTATTTCCACATGGACCCATACTTTTTTTTAATCCTTACTATCATTTCCATGTCCACAAGTAAAAAAAATGTGAACAAATACATGGGTAAGAGAGCATATGCGTACGCGCGCGCACACACACACACACACACACACACACACACACACACACACACACACACACACACACACACACACACACACACACACATTAACATGACTTATGGTTAACTATTTATCAATCCGGCTATAATTCGCGTGGCCTGGGCGACCCAAGCTGCTGTGAATAGCATATAGAAACATAGAATATATAGATGACATTCAAGAAGGTCATTTATGTGTGTACATACAAATAAAATACGCGATATGTATTTCTTTCCTGGTGGAGTCGTACATTATGAGTCAAGTGGTCTAACACAACCAATTAAACAAAGACTCGTTAGCGTCTATTTTTGGAATAGTTTCAGATCGTTCATCAGCAAGTACATATGATTCTAAAAGTTTCATGAATCGGCAGTCTTTGAGAGACTATACACTTCCAGTTCGTTTGATCTTAACCGCAGACTTTATTCGTTCGTCTTTGCTTTTCGTTCTGTTGATCTGCGAACGAATCGTTTCGTCTTCGTCTCGACGACGTTCGTAGCGGCCGCGAAAGATTGACGTCTTAGGCACAGACTCCTTCGTGCCTGACTTGACTGAATACAACATCGATCTCCTCCTACTCCTCCTCTTTCTCCTCCTCATCCTAATCCTCATCTTCCCACTCCTCTTCATCCCACTCCTCCTCATCCTCATCATCCTCATCATCCTCATCCTCTTCTTCTTTTCTCCTCCTCCTCCTTATCTTCCCCCTCCTCCTTATCTTCCCCCTCCTCCTCCTCTTCTTTCTCCTTTTCCTCCTCCTCCTCCTCCTCCTCCTCCTCCTCCTCTTCCTACCCTTCTTCTCCCCTCCTTCTTCTCCTCCTCCTCTTCCTCCTCCTCCTCCTCTTCTCATCCTTCTTATCCCCCCTCCTCCTCCTTCTTCTTTTCCTCTTCCTCCTTTTCTTCCCCCTCCTCTTTCTCCTCCTCCTCTTTCTCCGGCTCCTCCTCTTCCTCCTCTTCCCCCTCCTCCTCCTCCTCCTCTTCCTCCTCCTCCTCTTTCTCATCTTCCTTATCTTCCTCCTCATTTTCCTCCTCCTTCTTCTTTTTCTCCTTTTCCCCTCCTCCCCCTCTTCCTCCTCATTCTTCTCTTCCTTCTCATCCCCCTCCTCCTCCTTCTTGCCCTCCTCCTCCTCCTCCTATTTCTCCCTCCATCCTCTGCATCTCTCCCTCCTCTTTCTTCTCTTCCTAAAATTCTTCCTCTCCTTTTTCTTCTCTTCCTCGACTTCCTCTCCTCCTCTTCAGCCCCCCTCCCCCCCTTCCGCTTCCTCCACCTTCTCCTCAGCCGACTTCTCAGCCTCTTCCTCTTCTCTTCGGCCTCTTCCTCCTCTTCCGCCTCATTCATTTCCTGTTCCCACTCCTACTCGATTATTTATTCTTCTTCGTCTTCTTCTTCGTCTTCTTCTTCTTCTTCCTCTCCATCTTCTTCCTCTTCGTCTTCTTCTTCTTCTTCTTCTTCGTCTTCTTCTTCTTTTACTTCTCCTCCTCCTCCTTCTTCTCATTCCTCCTCCTCTCCTTTACTTCTTGTCTCTCCCAATCTCCTTCTCCTTCTCCGTCTTCATCTTATTTTAGAATATCCAAGATTTCTGCCTTGATTAGACTATAAACTCGTCCCACATTTTTTCTTTTTTTTCAGTTATTAGTCTCCCTGCTTCTGTATCGCCACCGCCTCCGCATTCCTCCACGTGCCAGCCTTTCCTCTCTTCCCGTTCTTCCTCCTCCTCCTCTTCCTCTTCCTCTTCCTCTTCCTCCTACACCGCCTCCAGCTGTTGCAGCTGTTCATGATGGTCCTTCTTCTACTGCTACTCCTAATTCTACTCCTCTTCCTCCTCCTCCTCCTCCTCCTCCTCCTCCTCTTCCCCCATCTTCTCCCACTTCACTTCTCCTTCTCCTTACCCCCCTCCTTCACCCCACCTCCTCCTCCTTCTCCTCTTCCTCCTTCTTCTCCCACTTCACTCCTTCTTCTCCTTACCCTCCTCCTTCACTCCTCCTCCTCCTCCTCCTCCTCCTGTTTCCCCTCCTGTTTCTCCTCCTCATCTTACTCCATCTCCCTAACCTCCTCCACTTCTTCAACTTCACAAATCTCCTGAATCTTATCCACTTCCTCAACCTCACACACAATAAATCTATTCCCTTCAAGTCAGTGCGGTAGAATAGTAATACTCCAATTGGATGACGGACAGACTGAAATATGAGATCGGAATGAAAAGAAGAATTTACGCCTGAATAAAAAACTGGGAAACACACTTTAGATCCAAATACAACGATATGGCCAAACAGGTTGAAAAGAACACGCGCACAGCGAAACGTGACTACGAAATTAAGGTCGCCAGACAAGCGAGATCCAACCCAAAGGGCTTCTTTTATATCTGCAGAACAAAAAATAAGGAAAGGATAGGCCCAATAAAAAAAACGACGAAGATGTCATGATAGAATTGGAGGAAAAACTGAGTGAGGCATTTAACAAATATTTTATCTCTGTCTTTACTGAGGGGAGGTTGGATAAGGTACCTGACTGCGATCTATTTCCTCCTATTATTCCTTCTCATGTTCTTTATTCTTCTTATCCTCCTCCTCCTCCTTCTCCTCTTCCTCCTCTTCCACCTCTACTTCCTCATCCATCCCTTCGTCCTCCTCCTGATCCTTCTACTCCTCTCCAACCTCCACATCTTCCACTTTTTTTCTTCTATGAAATCCTTCTCAACGTTTGTTTTTCCTTAATCCCCTTCCCTATTTTTCTCCTCCTTTCTGTTTCTCTTTCCTCACCTTGTGTATATATATATATATATACACTGTATATATATGTATATTTATTTATATATATATATATATATATATATATGTATATATATGTATATATCGTATCGGAAGGCTAGAACGGTGCCCCTTACAGAGGACTTTGTGGCGTGGAATCTAATGAACCATGCCCTTGATTCAACTTCGCCGGTGGCAGGGTTTGAACCGCCATTCCCTCGGCTTTCGCCACAAGTAACGATGTCCCTTACATCACGATGACATACTTCAGTCATTTTGTTCAGACTAAGTACAGACCACTCAACCCCTTTTGGTAGTAGGAGGTGCCATAGAGATGAACAACATCTCCTGCCGACAGGAGGATTGGAAGGTAAAGTAGCCTTCTTTGCTGGAATGGTCCGAGAGTGCCAATGCTCACTGGTCCGGGTCCTCTGTGGGTCTGAGGGCAGGGCGCCGCGTCGGGGATGTCGACGGCCCGGCCCCCTTGAAATTCATCCACCCCGCGACTTCAAGGTACCTCGCGACCTCATCGGTCTCAGGTGGTGAGGGTTGCTGCCCAAAGCCATGTCATAGAGGAATACGGAAACAGGTTCGTGATGTGGAAGTGAGTTTCATATCCCTGTTATGGAGGTCCGGTTCTGAGATAAAATTATTTTCTTGAGCACAACTCAAAATGCATTCGTCTAAAGACCCAAACGTAAACGATGACAATCGTTTCCATACACGCGTGCGTGCGCGCGCACACACACACACACACACACACACACACACACATACGCGCGCACACACACACACACATACGCGCAAACACACACATACACAAAACACACACAGCATTGCTCCTTGCCTGATTAATACAATTAGGTAAACACACACACACACATACACACACAACTCGTGGTGCAGTGGTTAGAGCTCCCGGATGTCACTACAGTGGTTCGGGTTCGAATCCCACACGAGTCCAACATGTGATCCAAAGATCATTGTGACTCACACACACACACACACACACACACACACACACACACACACACACACACACACACACACACACACACACACACACACACACACACACACACACTGCTATACAATACGGTATTTTCGTCGAAACTCTTCATTCTTTGAGCAAAATATTGGTTCATTTCCGTCTTAGGAAGCTTCCTTTCTGCTGTAGGAGGAAGAAGCAGACTGGCCTCCTTCCTCCCGGCTCTGCAGCTGCTTGGAGGGCGCTGCCTTGGTGCAGCTGCATCTGTCATTAGCTCAGGAATGTGAGACCACACTAAATTACTGTATTAAGCGAAATCCATCCTGATGTAGCAAGGTGTGTCTTCACGTACATCATGGTCATGAGTATATGTGGGTCATAAGCGAATGATTGTCTATGGCAACGTTTCTCAACCTTCTTACCCTTTCGTAACCTTTGAAATAGATTGCATGTCTCAAGGAACCCCTGCCCAAAAAAAAAAAAAAAAAAAAAAAAAAAAACATATCTTTCTCATTTTATTTTCATCGTAATGATAGGCTAGATAGGATGATGTCTATATTACATTACAATAACCAAGAATATGTCGTGCGTGTTTAATTATATTATGGATATGAAATTAAATTAAAAATAAAAAAGTGCATTAGCTTATCTCACTTGTTCTCGCGGAACCCTTAGGGACCTTTTGCGGAACCTTAGGGTTCCGGGGAACCCTGGCTGAGAAACGCTGGTCTACGGAGACGTGGGTATGTACTTAGCCAAGCTGTTAGTAGATAGATATGTATTTAAGTACTCTAAGTAGGTAGGTAAGCCAGGAAGCGGATAGATAATCATGACGATAAATAGGTAGATGACGTAGGTAAACACTTAGGTTAGTAAGTAGATATGTAAGTGAACGTGTAAGTAGATATGTAGTTATGATCTACTATGATCTACTATGCATACCTTCACTCCAGTCCTCTAATTTTCCAACTTGAACCAAGTATTTATGTAGCAGCCGGAGAGCGCAAGAAGTACGATCATAGTCATAAGTCTTAAAACATCTTCAGGATTTTTACTGTGTAGACATAGCTTTTATTGTTGATGATTGCATGTATATCTTAATAGACTATTCACCTTAGAGTAAGGTACGTTTCTTGTACAGAAAAACGTACCGGGCGCTTGGTACCAGACGTAAAAACTGTTTAGTGTGTCATGACTTTTGATCACTCGGTTGTCTGGCTCCACAGTGCGGGGGGACGTATTTGTGTATTCTTTAGATCCGGAGACCAAGTTCCAGCTGACTTCCACACCCAGATTAATTAGAGGCCATGACGTCAGAGGGGGCGTAATTTAGCAGAATATCTCACTTAAGACGGCGCGCAAAGGGACTTCCCGACCCCAGATGCCTGGGCGTTCCACAACAGTTCCTCGGTATATGGGGGGATCGTCTTTTCATTCGTTAGCAAAAGACAAACTCCTTAACCCATCTCACCGTCTCAACTCCTTTATGATAGGATTCGCCAAGGGAGCAAAGGTAAGATGGAACCTGAAGAAAGAGTAGAAAAGCGTCGACCTAAGGTGGTATGGTCAAGTTAAGTGAATGAATGAAGTAGATATACTTAGGGATGTACAAATCGAAAGCGCCGGGGGAGAACGCAAGGGTTGGACCACGGGAAAACGTGGGTAGATGGAGCGAATGAAAGCACAGGATTTCGTGGTCAAGATGTCGAACAAGACTAAAAGCAGCAACGACTGCAACAGCACTGTAGGAGTGAGGGCAAACGCAGAGTATGGGATCCAATATATTTGACGTTTGGGGCGAAACGTCAAATATACTGGATCCCATACTCTGCGTTTGGCCTCGCTCCTACAATGTCGAACAAGAGGAAATGTGAGTGAGAGACGGAGAAAGCTAGAGAAGAATGTACAGACTATGGCGATGACCTGTTCCATGAGAGAGGTACAAAAGGGACGAATCAGCAATATTGCTGATAATGCAACAGGGTGCTGTCTTCGCATATTAAACTGGAAGGATTAAAAGGGAGTCTGCCGGGAGTGAGTATAGGATAAACTTTTATCCCACCGTCGCAAAAGAAAACACTAACGTCGAAAGTTCTGTATATTTCGATCACTAACTGTGATCCTCTTCAGCAGATTGAGTACATAGTAGAAGACATATACATATATACAAAAAATGTGAGGCGAAATGTATATATGTATATGTCTTCTATGTACTCAATCTGCTGAAGAGGATCACAGTTAGTGATCGAAATATACAGAACTTTCGACGTTAATGTCTTCTTTTCCGACGGTGGGATAAAAGTCTATTTTATTAATGTGCTACGACATTATTGTGAAGGTTAAGGATGTTCCGTTTTTATGCTTCGCCACTTCGTTTTGCTGGTAAATGGCGAGTTATATGAAAAAGTGTGTGTGTGTGTGTGTGTGTGTGTGTGTGTGTGTGTGTGTGTGTGTGTGTGTGTGCGCGTGTGTTAGTTGCAATAAATTAACGAAATGTCAAGTGTTTCTTAACTGAATTTTAAATACCACCGTCACTTGTCATATTATTTCTCACTAAATTCTAAGAAAATATTTTTTGTGTAACTGTACAGGCAGCTCCAGGGGTCTTCTTTCTTCTTCTTCTTCTTCTTCTTCTTCTTCTTCTTCTTCTTCTTCTTCTTCTTCTTCTTCTTCTTCTTCTTCTTCTTCTTCTTCTTCTTCTTCTTCTTCTTCTTCTTCTTCTTCTTCTTCTTCTTCTTCTTCTTCTTCTTCTTCTTCTTCTTCTTCTTCTTCTTCTGCGCGTGACAACCACAACTGATGCACAGAACTGGATGCGTAAAATGGTCTGTGGATTTAACCTGTGTTTGTATAACTGCTTTGGGGGAGAAAGACGTGATGTTTTGGTTATAAATGCACATACCAGTTTCCATGCTTACATGCTTTTTTGTGTTATCCTCGGCAATTGTAATTGTTATTTCGAACTATGTGTTCTTTTCTTTATCTGCACTTCAAGTATATTGATTCAGTGCCCCAAAGAAGAAGAAGAAGAAAAAGAATTATTATTATTATTATTATTATTATTATTATTATTATTATTATTATTATTATTATTATTATTATTATTATTATTATTATTATTATTATTATTATTATTATTATTATTATTACTACTACTACTACTACTACTACTACTACTACTACTACTACTACTACTACTACTACTACTACTACTACTACTACTACTACTACTACTACTACTACTACTACTACTACTACTACTACTACTACTACTACTACTACTACTACTACTACTACTACTACTACTACTACTACTACTATACTACTACTACTACTACTACTACTACTACTACTACTACTACTACTACTACTACAAAGGTCAAGGAGTCTTGTTTGTCCCCCCTGATCATAGATACAGCGTCATCTACTCCCCGTCTGTGATGTTTCAAACATGTTTCGAAGTTTCATTCAGACATTGCAAAAATAACAGTCTCTTGCTGTGCTGTCTATAACGAGTTAAGGATACCACAAGTTTGGTGGGGAACTTAGAAAACTGATTGTATATACTCGTATACACATCCTGTGCTCAAGCTTTCTCTAAGTGTAACTAAAGATTCCTACCACTCTACTTCTTAAAATGAGTTAAAGATACCACAAGTTTGGTGGAGAACTTAGAAAACGGGTTGTATATACTCGTATACACATCCTGTGCTCAAGCTTTCTGTAAGTGTAACTAAAGATTCCTACCTCTCTAGTTCTTAAAATGAGTTAAAGATACCACAAGTTTGGTGGAGAACTTAGAAAACGGGTTGTATATACTCGTATACACATCCTGTGTTCAAGCTTTCTGTAAGTGTAACTAAAGATTCCTACCTCTCTAGTTCTTAAAATGAGTTCAAGATACCACAAGTTTGGTGGAGAACTTAGAAAACGGGTTGTATATACTCGTATACACATCCTGTGCTCATGCTTTCTGTAAGTGTAACTAAAGATTCCTACCTCTCTAGTTCTTAAGATGAGTTAAGGATACCACAAGTTCCTACTCTCTAGTTCTTAAAATGAGATAAAGATACCACAAGTTTGGTGAAGAACTTAGAAAACGGGTTGTATATACTCGTATACACATCCTGTGCTCAAGCTTTCTGTAAGTGTAACTAAAGATTCCTACCTCTCTGGTTCTTAAGATGACTTTTCCTCTAGTACCTCTAGCATCACGGCGTATATTCTCACTCTTCAGTGTACAATTGCATAAGTAAGTAATAAATTCGGGACGAGAGGAGGAATTGGCACAAACGAACCGTGAAATGCCTCGTAAACTCACCGAGCTAACAACTTCTCGTTTAAGGTCTGGAGGTCCCATACATACCCTATTTTAGAGGTCTGACCTCAAACCCCCTTTTCTGATACCCCCTCCTCTTCCTCCTTCTTTTCCTCCTTCTCTTCCTCCTCCTCCTCCTCCTCCTTCTCCTCCTCGCCCTGTCTCCTCCTGCTTTACCGAACGACGTCCGCTTTCAGTAACATTTGCTAAATATGACAATGTTCTGTTTCTATTTCGTTTATCTCATTAACTATTTGCAGATCATCTCTTTCTGCGTTCATTTATTTTTTCTCTATTCATTCATCTATTTGTTTACATACATTTGTTTATTTATTCTCTATAATCACTCACTTATCTGTTTATATATGTATTTATATATATAT
Organism: Oratosquilla oratoria; assembly: GCF_046742065.1. Classification (NCBI taxonomy): domain Eukaryota; kingdom Metazoa; phylum Arthropoda; class Malacostraca; order Stomatopoda; family Squillidae; genus Oratosquilla; species Oratosquilla oratoria. The sequence continues at coordinate 53,909,458 of NC_134785.1, read as the reverse complement.
ATATATATATATATATATATGTTTAAGAAAGGCGAACTCCAACTTAGAAGTAGTTAACGACTTACTGTTACCCCTTTTCAGAAAGAGGTTTTTCTTCTCAACTGCATGGATTCTTCTGCCTTTAACTGGGACGGTATTCATAAAGCCCATCACTGTGTTGAAAGAGATTAACTTTAAGGAGAAGAAGCGACGACGTAGACGCTTCGAACACAGCAACGAACTAACATCAAAACGCACTAGATCAAAGGATGCCGAGATGTCCGAGGCTCATTGTCCAAATGGTATATATATATATATATATATATATATATATATATATATATATATATATATATATATATATATATATATATATATATATATATATATATATATATATATATAAATAATAAAGTCAACCAAACGTCATGTCCTTGATTAACATGGACGATAAAGATGGCAGTCCTGTGAGAACTGTGTGAACGCGTTCCAATAAAGCCGGCCACACACGTGCAGTTTAAACTGACAGTTATAACTGAACAGTTGTAACTGACAGTTTAAACTGAACAGTTGTAACTGACAGTTTAAACTGCACGTGTGCGGCCGACCTAATGTTCCTCTTCTGTCACAGTCGTAGCGAGTGAATCGCAACAACAGTGACGTTTCCCTTAGCACCACAAACTATTCATCACTTAACTAGTTTTACAAACTAGTTAAAATAACATAAGACCAAGTTAGAATGTTATTAGACAGCATCTTGATATCAAAACGCCTCATTTCATGACCCAGGATTTCCTCTTTCGCTGTATCCATAGAGGGCCATCCTCTAGAGCAGCGTTTCTCAACGTATGTTCACATGCACCCCATACTTATGAAATGCTATTCACTACACCTCCTGAAGATGTCTTCAACACTAAATCTAATCGTTTTGCATCCACTAACTGGCAGTGGCTTTCGGTCGGCGGAACCACTTATGAACCACCTTGAACCACAAGGGACCATTGGCCCACAGGTTGAGAACCACAGCTCTAAACCAGCGTTTCTCAACCAGGGTTCCCCGGAACCCTAAGGTTCCGCAAAAGGTCCCTAAGGGTTCCGCGAGAACAAGTGAGATAAGCTCACTTTTGATTTTTTTTTTATTTAATTTCATATACGTTATATAATTAAACACGCACGATATATTCTTGGTTATTGTAATAATGTAATATAGACATCATCCTATCTAACCTATTATCACGATGAAAATAAAATGAGAAAGATATGTTTTTTTTTCACAGGGGTTCCTTGAGACTTGCAATTTATTCTAAAGGTTCCGCAAGGGTAAAAAGGTTGAGAAACGCTGCTCTAGAGATAGGAAGGCCGACCGGCTGGCCGTTGTAGAATTGAGTTCTAAGTAAGGAAATGCGGTAATGAAAAAGGTTCTATAGGCTTGATTCGAAGACGGCATCAGGCTCCATCCATATGGCCAAAGGATGTGTCATATAATTCCCCCTTTCGCTGTATCCATAGAGGGTCATCTTGAGATAGGAAGGCCGACCGGCTGGCCGTCATGGAAGTGAGCTCTAAGTAAGGAAATGAGGCACAGAAAAAGGTTCTATAGGCTTGATTCGAAGTCGGTATCAGGTTCCTTCCATATGGCTGAGGGATGCGTCATATATGACGATCATAAAGAATGAGGGGCGAGGACCCTAAGCACCACAGTGACAATGGCAGTAGGTCCGGGGTTTTAGAAGGCGTTCACCTGCTGGATGTAAACCCGTACAGGTGACCGTACGTGCACGTGTATACACACACACACACACACACACACACATACACACACACACACACACACACACACACACACACACACACACACACACACACACATACACACACGTACGCACACACACGCACACATAAACACACACGCACACACACACGCACGCACGCTCGCTCACACGCACAAACAGGCACAAACATACAAACGTACACACACACACACTCAGTCATACATACACACACACACATACACACTCAATCACACATGCACGTGTGTGTGTGTATTCGTGTGTGTGTCTGCTTGTATGTGTGTGTGTGTGTGTGTGTGTGTGTGTGTGTGTGTGTGTGTGTGTGTGTGTGTGTGTACGTGTGTCTGCATGTGTGTGTGTACTTTTCACTAATTCTCATACACAGAAAAAGGAGTATTCATGGGTATCATCCGTCTCTACCTCCATTATCCTCAGTTCTAAATTCGTTTATCCTTCCTTGCCATAACTGGGTAACGCCTCCCTTATCCAAGATCAAGAGATGCTCCCTCTCTCCCTTTCTCAGTTTTATCCCTTCCTTCTACTGACGTAAACACCGAAACGAAGTCACCTCTGTTTTAATGATGGCAGGATAAATGCCTTTAATCCCCTCCTCGTATGGTTTGCGCGTTAGGGCGGGCGGGCGTGTGGGGGTGACCAAATTGGTTCCTCCTCTTTGTACTAATTCGTTCTTGTTTATGTCCTCGACTTTGTGAAGAGAATATACGTCGCTGCATAATCCAGTCTAGGGTGGATTGGATTTTATAAGATATTTTTATTCGTTAAGATCATTTCTTTATTCATCGTTTTGTTTCATCTTTTTTCATCATTTTATTAACCATCTACAGTGTGGCGTTATCCATCTAGTCTCGGGTTCGAGACCCACACTTCTCTACGATTCCCAGCAATGACTGTTTCATATATATATATATATATATATATATATATATATATATATATATATATATATGTGTGTGTGTGTGTGTGTGTGTCTGTGTGTGTGTGTATATACGTATATACATACATATGTATATATATATATATATATATACACACATATATATATTATACACACACACACACACACACACATATATATATATATATATATATATAGGGAGAGAAACAGGCAGACAGAGGAGAGAGAAGGATAGAGAGAGAGAGAGAAAAAAAAAGAGATAGACAGACAGAGATATATAGAGAGAGGGAAGGGGGGAGACAGAGAGCGAGAGAGAGAGAGAGAGAGAGAGAGAGAGAGAGAGGGAGAAAAGAGAGAGAGGGAGAGAGAGAGAGAGAGAGGGGAGAGAGAGAAAGAGAGAGAGAGAGAAGCAAACAGAGAGCTACAGAGACTGTTTTGCGGATGGCTGGTGTGTGTGTTTCTTTCTTATTCAATGACAGCGAGACTTAAGTCATTAAGAATATACAATGGACTGGGTCTCGCGTGCCGCTGAGCACGTACGGTACGTGCACGCACACACATACACACGTACACACACACACGCACACACACACACACACACACACACACACACACACACACACACACACACACACACACACACACACACACCTGGAAACATGTCCGTCAGTTTCCCGGAAGTGACGCCGTTGTAGCAATATCTTTTGTGTCACTGAATACTCTGTTAGGTAATATACAGTTGAAACTAAAGATATTCGTTGATGGTATTATACCAGATAGGGCACGAAGGTACGATAGATAAAGTTGATAATGCCTGACATCCCCAGCAAGACCCATAGTATATGTAATTTCTGCATATATTTATATATATATGTGTGTGTGTGTGTGTGTGTGTGTGTGTGTGTGTGTGTGTGTGTGTGTGTGTGTGTGTGTGTGTGTGTGTTATTGCTGAATGATTGTCGTGGTTCTGTACATTCACGTGTAATTAAGGCAAAGTTTTGTTGACAGCAACAAGGGAAGATGCATTATATTGTTGTATTGATATTGTATTGATACAACAACAATTAGACGAATCGTATATTCGGTTTTAGACCAATTCGCTTTGGACCAATCTTAGTTAAATCGGTAGTTAGAATAAAGAAATTTTGCACAAAGTATCCTTTAGGTGAAGCGGTTGGTTTTAGACCAATCGTGTTGTTGGACCAATCGTACTATTGGACGAGATGGTTTTTAGACCAATTCGCTTTGGACCAATTGGAATTAGACCAATCGTCGTTAGACCAATCGTCCGGGACCGTTTCATAATACTGAAGCATGATGGGATATGGTCGGGTGTTCCCAAGAGCTCCACTTTCAGACGAGAATTCAGTGTACGAATGAGAGGACGTGTCGTCAATTGCCACCAGTGGAACGACACTGAAGTTCAGTGTTTCAAACTACGTTGCTTTTTGTCCTCTGCTGCAGTGATAGCCAATTGTACCTTCGGCCGTAAGGTCGCAGTGCATCAAGTGAGTGTCAGGAAGAGGAGGAGGAGGAGGAAGAGGAGGAGGAGGAGGAGGAGGAGGAGGAAGAAGAAGAGGAGGAGTCCCATGGGAGGGTGTCTGAGATTTCTTATCGACTAACTTGTACACCTGAGCTTAAATTATTAATTAAAAAAATTCCCCACCTCCTGAGATGTGTTTGCAATCATAACAAAGTTATATTTGTAGTTCTTGCTC
>NC_134785.1:53892555-53900055 GCF_046742065.1 Oratosquilla oratoria | reverse complement strand
GTACTGCCGCACCTCCGTACTGGCAGTCCAGTACTCTATCAACCGCGCCACCGAGTCGTTACAAGTGGTGGTGGCCGAACAATGTAATGGTAACATTGAACATTTCTTGTAATATTGTACATTTATTATTGTATATTGATTATGTATTTATACTGTATGTCCAATGTATTATTAAGTGTGAGAACCAAGCGCTCATACCAAGCGCGCGGCTATGCTTTTCCCGCCAAGTCTGAGCTTGGTGGCGTGGCTTGGCGTCAGAGGCAGTCTTGGTTCTGCCTCCAAGGTGGGCGCACGCTTGTCTTTGTTGTGCTGATTAATTTGAATATTTAATTCAAATTCGCTTCACTAGCCACCCTATAACGCACTTGCGTCTAAATGAATCTGAAAGCTGGACTAAGACTTCCTAAATGTCACACTTCCGCCCAGGACAAAAAGAAAAAAAAAAAAATTGCCCTATGTTTAAAAATCGGACCTGCCAGACCTATGTATACAAATGTACATTCGATTGTTGTTACATTAACACACTTCTGTTTACGGAAATCGTTATCACAATAAGAGACCTAATGCATATAGAAGCATATCAAAACACTACTCAAGTAAAGGCATATTTGCATAGTCTTGATATATAATGGCTCAGGTTTGGTTGTCTGCAGTAATACATACTCGTAGCTGTCCAAATACAAATTAATGTGGTCTTTTATTCTCGGCAAAAAACCCGTGCTGCGGCTAAAGTAATTAGACTTTTTCGTCTACGGTTATTAGTTTTGACACTTTAACGACTCTTGCTGTTAATGGTATCGTTCTGAAGTCACTGTGTCAATACTGTGCCATTAATATTCATTAGAACGTCCACCATGCTCGAGAGGAGGATCATCAGACGGAAAGTTTATGGTAATGCATGTGTGTGTGTGTGTGTGTGTGTGTGTGTGTGTGTGTGTGTGTGTGTGTGTCTGCGTGTGAGTTCTTGCGTACGTTTGTGCATGCGTGTGTGTGCGTATGTATATATATATATATATATATATATATATATATATATATATATGGAAATAAAATCTGGGATTCGAACTTTCGCCTGAGCTGTTTGCTATTTATAAGACGAAGGCTGTACCATCGTGCTACCACGACCCTTCAAATTGGAACGACCAAATATATATATATCCATTGTCATTGATGATATAACCATTATAAGGGTGATCGACGTCACGCACAGATTTGAGTTTAAAAACAACAAATGGTGGTTTAAACATAAAATAATGAAGTTCATGCAAATTATTTTTAAATTGTCTCAATCTCGTACCACGTTACTGACTACAATCAAGTGTGCACAGCGATCGGAATAAATCACAGTGAATAGATCCTCGTAAAAAGAAACAGGTAAATGGTTTCGTCCAGTCAGCCGCTGGCCGCAAAGCGAGGTGGCTTGATATGAGAGCATCCTCAGGCTCTTCTATTCCCATAAATCCGCGTCCTTTTCGCGCCTCGTCGAGGCAGGCTGGCCGTCTGCATCTAAGTTAATACCGTACAGCAGCGTTTCTCAACCTTTTTGCCCTTGCGTAACATTTAAGATAAATTGCATGTCTCAAGGAACCCCTGCGCAAAAAAAAAAAAAAAAAAAAAAGAAATCCATATATATCTCATTTTGTTTTCATCGTAATGATAGATTAGATAGGATGATGTCTATATTACATTATTACAATAACCAAGAATATGTCGTGCGTGTTTAATTATATTACGTATATGAAATTGAATCAAAAAATAAAAAGTGCATTAGCTTATCTCACTTGTTCTCGCGGAACCCTTAGGGACCTTTTGTGGAACCTTAGGGTTCCGGGGAACCCTAGCTGAGAAACGTTGCTGTAAAGGGTATAACTATACTTAACACGCGATTGCCCAAGAGGACGGGGGAGATCTCAATGCTGAATCAAATCGTCTTAAGTTAGCCAGAATAAAATCGTTAAAGTCTGAAAAATAACCCCTAGGGTCAGTCCTTTTAATATGGTCACTTATGTTATTCTGGTTACACGCCGTCAGACGATTTTATTCAGCTAAGAGAGCAACGTCAATTGTGAAATGGATTTAGATCAATTGAGACACCTTTTCATAGCGAAGTCTGATGCCAATCAGCAAAAAAAAAAAAAAAAAAAAAAAAAAAAAAAAATTGATCTCAGCTAGAACAGAATCGACAGGATGAGTCACCATCTTGCCGCTCTGTAGTTTCAGCCACGAAGGAATAACCAATCGATATAGAGAGAGAGTTTCAAATGCTACAGATGTATCGGTGTGACTGTTATCAACGCCTCACCTGCAATTACTGCAGTACTTTATGTCGACAACGCTGAAAAGTTATATTGTGGCTCTCGCCTAACGTGTTAGGCATTTTGGAGTCGTATTGGTTTTTAATATGATCGGGGAGTGAACGTTTCGCTATTGATCGTACTTCCGAGCGTGATCGAATTCGCTGATTTTTAGCAGCTTCAGGTGTGGTGCGGATTGTCGTAGAATTGTCTTGTTCTTCGGTGCTCTGGCTGTGCTAACATAGTAAATATGATTTTCATTGACTACATACATACATACATATATATATATATATATATATATATATATATATATGTGTGTGTGTGTGTGTGTGTGTGTGTGTGTGTGTGTGTGTGTGTGTGTGTGTGTGTGTGTGTGTGTGTGTGTGTGTGTACACTGAATACTCCCCAGTACACAGATTTTTTTTTTTTAACATATTAATATTTCACTTTAATTCCATGCCATCGAGACTGACAAGGAGCTCGACGAAAGCATATACAGAAACTGATACGTAGTCAAGCCAAGGACTCGAACCAAAGTCACTGTTCACTTGTTACGTCTCAGCTGGGTTCGAGTCCCTGGCTTGACTACGTATCAGTTTCCGTATATGCTTCCGTCGAGCTCCTTGTCAGTCTCGATCGTGATGGCATGGAATGAAAGTGAAATATTAATATGATTGAAAAATATATATATGTGTGTGTGTGTGTGTGTGTGTGTGTGTGTGTGTGTGTGTGTGTGTGTGTGTGTGTGTGTGTGTGTGTGTGTGTGTGTGTATGTGTGTGTGTCGGTAAATCAAAAATTAATCTCTTGGAGACATAGTTCGTTTTAATGAGTACTTGGCAACTACTATTTTGGTCTATCAACCACTCTCTCTATATTCAGAAATCCCTAATCACTGTATTCCCATGCGATTGGTATTTATGCAATGCGATTGGTATTTATGCACACCTTTACATTAATTTGAGTTCATCAGTTTTCATGGTAGTATTTAAAACCTAAGAAGGAGTAATTTGGATATCTTTTGCAAGTACTGCATCCAGAAACATTACCTTACCACAGATTGTGTTCAGTACGTGGATACTGCAATGGCTCCGTGATGGCGACTACAGATAATTACGCGTTAATTATCAATAATTATCATGCTTATCCTGTGTATGATGTGGCGTCATCCGATGCCTATTCATGATTTCCCTGCTCACTTGGAATATCAGAGTCGATGCCAATCAGGGATACTGTACTCTGTGTCAGTTGGCCCGGGTAAAGTTTGACTCGGCGTATGGCAAGAGCTCCAGCCGGGATGTTGCCGTAAAACGAATCTAACTCCTTAAAACCGTTGAAATGATCAGTCTACTCATTCTTACACTCTTACATTTTCGTCGTGTATTCTGTCATTCAATAATATTTTTCAAGATATTAGACATTAGATTGAGGCTATCAGTTTCTTTGTCAAACATAACAACCCCAGCAAATCAGCGACAATTTCAATAAAGGACTGACTTAGTTTGTATCGTCGTCTGAATAGTTATAGAAAATGGACATTCACGAGTTTATATCTTATTCGTTTCGCATAGGCTTCTCTGAAAGAGGGATTCAAGAGAATAATTACAAGAAGTCCAATTTTTTTTCTTACAGTTGAAGAAGTTTTCTTCGATATTCCTCTGAAAGATTTCGAGATCTAAGAGTTACTAAGAGGCAAACAGAGCCAATGCAAAGGATCCTTGCACAAACCATGCCATTCCGGAGAGGATACCCTTCAGACTGAAAGTTTATGGTAATGCATGCGTGCGTGTGTATGTGTGTGTGTGTGTGTGTGTGTGTGTGTGTGTGTGTGTGTGTGTGTGTGTGTGTGTGTGTGTGTGTGTGTTTACCTAGTTGTATTACACGAGCAGGGAGCTATGCTTGTAGAGACCCGTCTTTGTATCTTTCAGCATCAAGTTTATTCTTAAATTCTTAAATAGTATTTGCTCACACCGTTGCCTCATCCATTTTATTCCAGATATCCACCACTCTGTGTGGGAAGCTATTCTTTTTCAGATCTCTTCTATAACTATCCTTTTTGGGTTTCTTTTCATGTCCTCTTGTTTTTCTCGCCTGTGTGTGTGTGTGTGTGTGTGTGTGTGTGTGTGTGTGTGTGTGTGTGTGTGTGTGTGTAAGCTGACAAACCGTGACTGCTCCCTACCTTTGTCTGTTCCACATTCACACAAGAAAAACAAAAACAAATTCTAGAGTAGGTTCATGGGAAAGTAAGGATTGTTGCCGACTACAATGGGGCTGTGGGTTCTTGGTCAACTGACTCGTTAAAGGAATACATATTTTAAAGAAACAAAATGACGAAAGAAAGGTGGTGATGATGTTGTAAGCGGAAGTAGATGTAGAGTTGAAGAAGAACGGACTGTGATCTCACACACAACATAATAGCTACCTATCTCGTTTTTAACGCAATGAGAAGTTGTCATTGTATATTCTATGACTGAAGTAGAGCCATGTTGTACTGTATAAAGACAGGGAACGGTAACATTGTTACCATTTCAGTTCCATAGACTCTGGATTTTTTGTTACTTGACGGCAACATACCATGACCAGGAACCAGGAACTGCAAATGGTGATCTTGGTAGACGGACGTCTAGGAGAATCATCTCCCCCTGCCTCGTCTTACAAGCCCATGAGCACCCTCAGGCCTCCACAACTCGTGGAGCAATTGGTAGAGTTCCCGGCTGCCACTACGGAAGTCCGGGTTCGAATCCCGCCCAGGGCTGAAATAATTTCAGTATCACTGCGCTGCGGGTTGTTACTCCAACTTTCGTGGACGGGGAGTTGGGTGTGTGTGTGAGTGTAAGGTCACAGCATTACCCAGAGATCGGTCATACACGAGCTCTGGGCTCTCTTTCGGGAGGGAAATAGCTGTCGATCACGAGTCGAACACGTGATCCAAAGACCATGATGGATCACACGGAAGTGCAAATTGATCTTTTTCCATTACATTCAACTGTATTTTCTCCAACTTTTCATAAAAGATAAGCGAGTACAACCTTCCTATTGCTGTATACGAGTGAAACAGAAACGGTCCCAAATTAATGCAACGCAAACAACCCTCCAACGTTTTTTCCTGGAGAGATCTACAGGAAGATAATGTTGACCCTAACAATAGCTTGAGGTACACGGGCGGGCTGACTAGTTGCTCATAATCTAACAAAACAAACATTGCCATACACTGTGCCCTTCCTGGACCTCCAGTTGTGTATTTTGCTTAAAGAGAATGCCCTACCTTCCCTACCCATTGTACCCCGTCCATATTTTGTAGATGGGCTCAAAACCACCCACTCACGAAGGGGAGGTCCTGAGCACGTTTCCCAACCAACCAAAGCTGGTTCTCCACCAAGTACTCCCAATCGGCTTCAGGTAAGAATACACGAAGGTAAACAACTGCGACCAATTATAGGTAACTTAGCATACCGTAAGGTTTTAAGATTTTGCTTTAGACGAGTGGTGTTGAAAGAAGATTTAGGGATAAGCATAGTCATGATATTCTTGCAAAAGTTATCTGCAACGTGTAATCAGTATTTTTGACTAAGACTAATTCAGTGTAACTCTAACGTCACTCAACTTATTTGACACTGACTATGCTGAGGTAGTCAGTAACGATCAAAATAATTCCTCTTCGGACTATTTTTTGTTTTATCTGTCTACCTATCTCTCTCTCTCTCTCTCTCTCTCTATATATATATATATATATATATATGTATATTAATATATATATATATATATATATATATATATATATTCTTCATCCAACTTTCTTCTTCTTCATCCAATTCTTCTTCTACTTCTTCATCCAATTCTTCTCCTTCTTCTTCCTCTTCTAATACAAATATTGCTACTAGTGTTTCTCCTTTTTCTTGTCTTCTTCTTTTTTCTTCTTCTTCTTCTTCTTCTTCTTCTTCTTCTTCTTCTTCTTCTTCTTCTTCCTCTAATACTACTAGTGTTTCTTTTTCTTCTTCTTTCTCTTCTTTTTATTTTTCTTGTTCTTCTTCTCCTTCTTCTTCTTCCTCTTCTTCTTCTTCTTCTTCTTTTTCTTCATCCTCTTCCTGAAATCTAACTCGAGGGGTCCTTATCCTCCTCGCTGAGAAGTTTCTTCCTGACTAAAATAAAATCCCTCAAACGTTGGGCACAATATAATTCACCTTAATAGTGGAAGAACTTGCGTGAGGGACGTCGGAGAGGACCGTCTCCCGCTGCTCTTCAAAGTCTAACACTCTTGACCTTCAACCAGAGATGCAGTCCCGAGTGGCTGGCACTTGGTCTCCGGACAAAGTTTACTACAACTTGCAGTACTTTTGTACCAATGTCTACTTTCCCATTCCCCTTCAGTCCCACGTTTACACAAGGTAAACAGAATTAAAACATTATTATTATTATTATTATCATTATTATTATTATTATTATTATTATTACTATTATCATTATTATTACTATTATTATTATTATTACTATCATTATTATTATTATTATTATTATCATTATTATTATTATCATTATTATCATTATTATTATTACTATTATTATCATTATTATTATTATTATTATTATTAGTATTATTATTACTGTCATTATTATTATTATTATTATTACTATTATTATTATTATTACTATCATTATTATTATTATTATTATTATCATTATTATTATTATTATTATTATTATTATTATTATTATTATTATTGTTGTTATTTTTGGTAGGTTTATTTGGGGGGGGGGAAGGAGCAAGGATTGTTGCCGGCTACAATGGGGCTGCGGGTATCAGGTCATTGGAACTCGAGTTTTGAACGGAAAGGACTGCTGAATCATTCGGTTTGGTTGCCTTGAGCTGGAAATCAATTAGGACCACACATGCGCTCTTCATCAGAGGAACAAAGGCATGAATTGATCGAAATTGATTATGCAAATTGAAACCTTGTTCGATGGATGAAGACCATTTCCGGCCAAGTGGTCCCTACCATATTTGGTGATGTTTTTTTTTTTTTTTTTTTTTTTTTTTTTTTTTTTTTTTTTTTTTTTTTTTTTTTTTTTTTTTTTTTTTTTGTGGCCAGACAGTTTCATTCGCCTCCGGAGCACCCCACCTCCAACGAGGGCGAGCTTCCATAGCGACTCCCAATGAACCTCTTCCGTAACAGATAGCACTCTTGCCTTTGTTGTGGCTGTCGACAG
>NC_134785.1:53875055-53887555 GCF_046742065.1 Oratosquilla oratoria | reverse complement strand
ACGTAAAATATTTACATATTCTGTTTCAGTGAATCAGATAAATGTTTAAGTCTCTTTGTAGCAACAAATGATTATCCACAATTCATTTTCCTCCGGCTGTGTCGGGTTCCGAAGAGTTGTGGTGGATAGTTAGCTCAGCGCCAATAGCTGTTGTTGGTTTCCACACATGTCAGAAATACGAATGTTTGACAAACATACTTAGAATGTTATTTTATATTAGATATTCATTCCAAAACCTTGAAGTTGTCATTTTAGATAATACGACAATATTCATTGCTTCCAACAATCTGGCACCAGTGATGATTTTACCTCCCTGATGACAACAAACACATTTTCCATAAGATCAACCCATCCACTACAATACTTTAGTCATGGCTGTCTACAACATCCCACATTTTCATGTATATTATTTTAAAAAGTAGTTGAAAGCTAGTTAACTTATTAAATTAATGCACATTTTAATGAAATGAAGTTAGATAAAATTAACTTTAATGAGATTAAATAAAGTTAATATCATGCAAAGTGAAATTAAATCAAATTAGATTAGATTACGTTAGATTAAGATTAATTTAGTTTCATTTAATTTAATCTAATTGAACTGAACTGACTTGAATTGGGTTGAATTGAATTGAAATGAATTTAGTTGAATAGAATTGAATTAAGATAAGATACAACAGAATCAAATAAGATCAAATAAGAAAATAGAACACAACAAAACAAAGTTCGAATTTTAGCAGAGGACTACTCGTACTTCGGAATGAGCAGAATGAGGAGCAGAGGACCAATTCAAGGTCAACTGCTGGTGTGTCCAGAGGAGGAGGGTTTTGATCATCCCATTTTGGAATGATTCGAAGACATAGACAGATGGAAAGTCATCAGTGGGGGGGGAGGGAAAAACCCCGGAAGCTCTCAGTGGAAGAAAAGAAAGACAAAGTGGTGGAGGGAGGTGGAGGGAGCCCCTGAACCTCTAGGTGGAAGACAAGAAAGATAAAGTGGACTAAAGATACTTGTACACATAGAAGGACAGACATCAATCCTCGCTATGATATAGAACCCGTCTTGATGAACCTCTTCAATACTAGGAGGAGCTTTCCGTTATGTTTCTGTTGCCGTCAGGCGATTTTATTACTTCTGTGGCTCCACCACCACCCCGGTAGCAAAAGGGTGGATATATTCAACCCTTTTCACTGTGGTAATGTCAATTATTGGCCGAATAAAATCGCCTGACGGCAGGCAACATTAGATATGTCAGGGGCGTCGGGGTGTCTGAATTAATCGAGATTAACTTAACCTGAGTTAACCTGAGGAAGTCTAAACGCCGTTATCTGAATAAAGTCATCCGGGCGTTAGCCAAAATAAAATATCTCAATGACATTACTGTGGCAAAAGGGTTAATTCATAACTAGATTGACATTTCGTCTTTTATCTATGGCACTGACGCACACACGTACACACACACACACACAAACACACACACACACACACACACACACACACACACACACACGGTTAGTAGAGTTCCCGTCTGCCACTACGGAGGTCCGGGTTCGAATCCCCCCCTCCCCCAGGGCTGAATTAATTTCAGTATTGCTGCGCTGCGAGTCGTTACTCCAACTCTCGTAGGCGGGAGTTGCGGGTGTGTGCATGTAAAGTCACAGCATTACCCATAGATCGGTCATACGAGCTCTGAGCTCTCATCCGGGAGGTTAACAATTGTCGATCACGAGTTTAACATGTGATCCAAGACCATGGTGAATCACACACACACACACACACACACACACACACACACACACACACACACACACACACACACACACACACACCTCAGCCCACACTGCATCCTCTTTTTTATCATATCTCCTTCGTATACGCATTTAGAAGATTATTTTTAATAAATGGAAACTTGGATACATCGTCTTTCGTGAGAAACGTCCTGAAATCCCCAAAGGAAAACATGAATCTCAAGTGAATCAAAGGCACGCATCGCATCTGCGATATACAACACAACCAAATCTTATAATATAAATACATAACATAATATAAATAATACAATAAATAACAAAACAACAAAATACAATTCTACACCACACCAACACAAAATAAACATTCATGACATCTAGCGAGAAAAAGCCCCAAGTTTTCTCTCGAAATCTCGTACCAACCCAAGATCGGGAATCGATTCTATGGTCTAACGTTAAGACCGTCTGTATAATGACTACGATACTGACACGCCAATCTCCACAAGCATCATCACTCTACCCGCCCCTATACCCTCCGTGGGCTCCGTAGTCTTCGTCCTCCTCCCTCTCCTTCCCCTCCTCCTCCTCTTCCTCCTCCACCTTCCCCTCCTCGTCCTCCTCCTCCTCCTCCTCCTCTTCTTTGCCGCCCGCCACGGTCAACTTGGAATTCGCCATTAAGTCTTCCCTCGTAAGTTACTATACAACCTCGAGAGTCTTGTCACTCTTGTCAGAAAAGGTTTGTCAGAAACGTCAGTTGCTGAATTTTGCAGAGGAAGTATTCTAAATGCAAGAAATACGTTTATCAGTGTGACTGTACAAGAGCTTTCAACGTAGTAGCCATTCACCACTACAACTTGAAAAGGAGGAAGAAGAATTCCAACGAATATCTAGATATGATATTGAGAAAAAACAAAAGTATTAAAGATTATTTTTCAAAAAATATACAGAATCAAATAAATGTTTTAGATAAGAGAGTGGCATAAAAATACAGATAATGTAAGTAAAAAATGAGAATATATGATATTAAGAAAAAAAAAGTTATTAAAGTTTATATTCCTAAAAATTTACAGAATCAAATAAATGTTTTAGATAAAGTAGTGGCACAAAAATACAGATAATATAAATAAAAAATGAGAATATATGATACTGAGAAAAAACAAAAGTATTAAAGATTATATTTCTAAAGATGTACAGAATTAAAGAAATATTTTAGATCAACCAGTGGCATAAAAATACAGGTAATTTAAATAAAAAATGAGAATATATGATATTGAGAAAAAAGAAACAAAAGTATTAAAGATTATATTTCTAAAAATATACAGATTCAAAGAAATATTTTAGATAAACTGGTGGCACAGAAATACAGATGATGTAAATGAAAAAATGTATAAAAAAAATATATATAACAAGCAAGTGAACATGGACAAATACATATGAAAGACAAAAAGAAAGGAGAAAATGGACTGTGGTTTATCGGCGTTCCTAACCTTGTGAACAATCTCAGACAGAGAGAGAAAAAGAGAGAGATGTATTAATACACGTTTATACCTACGTATGCAATTAATAAATTATGTTTTGCGGGCATTTTTCTTTTCGACGTGTTTCTTCCGTTAAATCTGGTTTGATCCGGTTAATTCCCTCAGTTGTACAAGTTTTCCAAGACTCTACCGCAATTATTGTTCGCTTTTGGAAAACCCAGTACTAAGAAATAGATTGTCGTTCTTTATTTCCATTCAGACTTCTCAGCAATAGTCAATGCGACACACACACTTCATTCTAATTACACACACAATTGTCTAAACCTTAATACTTTTTTTGCGTTTTAAGAAAGTCGGTTTAATCGTTACAACTCTTCAATGTACTCGCCACACTCAGCGTACTCAGTAGAAACAATTACAATCACCTTATGGAGTAACTCGCCTCTGATGCCCTCACTATATCAACTAAGGGTAATTTCATCTTAGCCATTTCAAAATGTGTCCACATTTGCATACCGTACATACGGACAAAACACAAAGATTGCTTCTAACCTTCCCAGATCTCAAAGAAGTGTTATGTTGTTGTCGTCGTCGTCGTCGTTGATGTTATTGTTGTTGTTGTTGTTGTTTGGTTGTTGTCGTCGTCGTCGTCGTCGTTGTTGTTGTGGTTATTCTTTTTTCATTTTGTTGTTTGCATTGTTATTGTCATTACCTACACCTTCACTATTATCGTCACAATCATTGTCATCGCAGTTGCCGTCGTCATCATCACCATCATCATCATCATCATCATCATCATCATCATCATCATCATCATCATCATCATCATCATCATCATCATCATCACCACCACCACCACCACCACCATCACCATCATCATCATCATCATCATCATCATCATCATCATCATCATCATCATCATCATCATCATCATCATCATCATCATCATCATCATCATCATCATCATCATCATCATCATCATCATCATCACCATCATCATCATCATCATCATCATCTCTATCATTATTAGCATTATCTCTATCATCATCGTCGTTGTCGTCGTCGTCATTACCATCATCATTACCACCATCGTCTCTATCATAATCATTATCTCTATCATTATTATCATCATCATCATCATCATCATCATCATCATCATCATCATCATCACCATCATCACTATAATCAAAAGGGTCTGTTACTGTTTTCAACGGGTCTACAAAACATTTTTAATGGCTAGGAGGCGGACAGACAGGTAATGCGTGATTCACACTTTTTTAATCACGTGCTGGACTTATGATCGACAGTTATTACCCTTCCTGATGAGAACTACATATCTCATGTGGTTCGATCTATGGGTGATGTTGTGACCTAGAACTCGAACGCGCACACACACACACACACACACACACACACACACACACACACACACACACACACACACACACACACACACACACACACACACACACACACACACACACACACACACACACACACACACTCCAACTCTTCTCTTTGTGCATATGTATTTGTGTGTGTGTGTGTGTGTGTGTGTGTGTGTGTGTGTGTGTGTGTGTGTGTGTGTGTGTGTTTGTGTGTGTTTGTGTGTGTGTGTGTGTATGTGTGTGTGTGTGTGTGTGTGTGTGTGCGTATGTTTGTGTATATGTGTGTATATATGTTTGGTACGCACGTATATGAGCGTTTGTGTATGTGGGTGGGGTTGTATTGTCTTCTTTGGCTTGTTTCTTGTTATCAAGTCAAAATAGTTGACGTGGGTTCAAACCACCTTCCTGTATGTGGTTTGTTTGTGAGTTGAGTCAGGAGCTGAAGAGTGTATGATGACGATATAGTTTAACGTCACAAACTTTCCCCTACCGGAAAGCTAGTACGGTACCCCTCACAGAGGGCTTTGTAGCGTGGAATTTAATGAACCATGCCCTTGGTTCAACTTCGCCGGTGGCAGGATTCGAACCGCCATCCCCACGACCTTCGCCGCAAGTAACGACGCTCTAACCCGTTCAGCCAGCGAGCTTCCTTGGTAGAATGTAGATGTTCATAATACTATATTTTTCCCCCTCTAACATTGGTGGATATGAGATTATTTCTTTTATGATAACCTTCAGTGTCTAATGGTATTATGATCCCATCCCTGTGCAACGTTTTGTCTGCTCTTTCTGTTATATAAACAGAGAATGTGAGAGGTGTAGATTGTGGTGTTTGTTTTGTTCTGCGATATGTTTATGTTCTGTTTATGTAGGAATTGAAGGAGCTCCGGGTGTGTGTGTGATTTTGTTTATGCTTGTTTAGGGTATGTTTTGGTTATGTTTTTTGTGATGATGTGTTTATCAGTGTATGAGCTGTTTTATGAATTCAGAATGTTAGAATATCTTTACAGTATACATTCATGATGTTAATCTCGGAAAATTAACTTTATTTTAAAGAATGCAAAGTATTGGATAGAGGTGAAAGCTCAGAAAAGGTAATCAATGGATTACTCAGTGAAAAGATAAATATTTATTTGCTTTTAAAAGAAGAGAAAGATCTAGGAATGAAGATCTCAGATATAGACATCAATACTCTTTTGTTTATGGTGTTCTGTATGAGAGTGAACACAAACGTCTACACACTGATAAACAACTTAAAATTCATAACATGAACGTCTCGGAATAACAATAATAATCAATGTAGATTTTATGTCTTGAGTGGCAATAATCTTATGAAAGTGCCTTCATACAAGAGACTACCAAGTTTGCATTGATGGCGACGGAAACATGGTGAGATGACGTGGACAACACTTCATGAAAGAGAGTGAGAGAGAATGAGAGAGAATTAGAGAGTGGAAAAAGTGATAGTGAGAGCGTAAGAGAGAAGGAAATAATAGAGCAAAAGAATAAGAAAGACAGTAAAATAATGAAAAAGAATGAGAATGAGAGTGAGAGGAAGAATGAGAGAGTGAGAGTGAGATTGAAAGAGAGTAAGAGTGAAAGAGTAAGCGAATAAAAGAGGAGAAGGATGTGAGTGGGAGCATAAGAGAGTAAAAGCGAAAGACAGAGTTAAAGAGTAACCCAGCGTTCCTCAACCAGGGTTCCCCGGAACACTAAGGTTCCGCAAAAGATCCCTAAGGGTTCCGCGAGAACAAGTGAGATAAGCTAATGCACTTTTGATTTTTTATTTAATTTCATATACGTAATATAATTAAACACGCACGACATATTCTTGGTTATTGTAATAATGTAATATAGACATCATCCTATCTAACCTATTATTACGATGAAAATAAAATGAGAAAGATATGGTATATGAGTTTTCTTTTTATCACGCAGGGGTTCCTTGAGACATGCAATTTATTTTAAAAGTTACAAAAGGATGAAAAGGTTGAGAAACGCTGGATTAAGCGAATGAATGAGGAAAAGAATGTGAGAATAAGAAAGTGAGAATGAGTGAGTGAGAGAGAGATTGCCAGAGTGAGAGAAGAAGAGAGCAAGATTTAAGAGAACATAAGAACATAAGAATGAAGGAGACTGCAAGAGACCATACGGCCTACACTTGGCAGCTCCGTACCCATCCTTGTCAGGAAACAAAGAAGGTAAAAGAGTAGAATAGTAAGAAACTGAGAGGTTACAAGTGAATGAAAAAATAAAAGAGTGACCGTGAGAGAGAGTGAGCCAGAGTGAGAGTTAGAGAGTGAGAGAGTGAGTGAACGAGTGAGTGAATACAAACTGACGAGAGTTGGAATTCGTAAGAGGAGACGATCGTGGTCCCAGATGTTCCAACGGCTGTACCTTCCACCAACTTCCTTTTCCTTAACGTGCCGATATCAGTTAAGACATTATCATCCAATCCTCATCTCGCTAGATCATACATAAGATTCCCTGTTATATGGCCAAACATAACACTTACAAAAGTTAAACTCAGTGAGGAATGAAGGTAAATATGCATCGTAAAGCTTCCCGGGGAAAAAAATAACCTCGCTCACCGGCTAGCCAATACGAGTACGTCGTATTGTGAGCCGTATTTATGTTGACCGCTGATATACGCAGAAGGCACACCTCGAGCGCATCCGTATGTGGATATGATTAGGCAGCAATTCGTGTCCCCCATACAGGGACAAGATTGGGTGTCGGGTCACACCCTCATCCCATATAGATACATGATTAAGTGCTAACTCGTGCTCCCGCCAAGACGCGTGATTGGTGGGCCAGGAGAGAACAATTTGTTGGCAAAGATTACTCACCGTCCCAGTGAGAGCCAATTCGAAGCCGCGCGGTCAGGAGCGCCCAACGACAACGAGGACTATAATTCACACCCTCCCGTCCTCTTAGACAATCCCCCGGATTTGCCCTCTAAGGCCGCAAAACTGAGCCGTCTTCCAGTACCGGCCAGGTGTGAATGGAAAAGCGGAAACTAGTCATTAGGGAACGTCCCGGAAATGCCGCATTTGGTCCTTTCCATGAATTGGGGTACCGAGTTCGTGTGGGTGGGCAGACACTTCTGAGGCAGATGGAGAACGCCACGTCTCGTCGACGCCTTGGAATAACAAGCCGGGTCTTTTTCTTTGGAAAAGAGATACCAGGAATACACACGTGTGTCCTTAACGCAACTGGTAATCTCGAGTCTCGAGGGGAAAGGGGTAATTTTGAATGCTTACGTGCAAAGGAAATCTTAAATCGTGCCTGTTGCAATAAAAACTCGGTCTTAATACTCCGCTGTATACCTTAGGGGATTATAGAGCCTCTGAACCTCAATACGGTGACTTGGCAAGGTTGTGGTATTGGTGAAGAATTTCATATCTATATTACTGTCTACATTTTGTGTTGTTTGACAACAGACAGCAAAGATTAGGTCTACACCTATTCCAAACGGCTTAATGCCTGTAGTTCTGTCATTATTATACTTTCTCATAATAACAGCTATGTCTGTCAACAGCCTCTTTAGATCAATCGTGTGTGTTTTTTTCAGAAACTATGATCCTTTTATGGTGAACAATGGCGATATTGCCATGAGAGGCAATAATCCCGGTTGAGTGGGTTGAACTGCTGACATAAAAAAGTCTCAATTTTCTCAGACTTTGTGAATAAAAGTAGAGTTAATGACAACACCTCCTAGTCTAGAATTTGCATCGCCATTGACGGGAATGAAATAGTCACTGAAAGTATTGGCAGCGTCGCTGTCATGCCAGCATTAACAACAGCATAAGATACCAACAGAGAGATCAGAAACTCAATCTAAGTTACTGAGTGATATTACCATCAGGAAAGATACTAGCAACTCGAACAACGTTGTCTGAGTATCTAGAAGAAATTGAGAATTGAAAAATAGATAGGGAGCAGCACTTAAAAAGGAGAGAGTGGGGTGAATTGATGGGAAATAAAACAATTGTTTTGGAGCTTTTCTTTTTCGAATATGTGTTCTGTGTCGTCATGACGTCATGTCGTCGAAACTTGTATTCAGTTCTTCACTACCTTGGGTCTTTTTCTAAACTGAATCATATCATCTAGCGATAAACAAAAATTAGATTAATGAAAGTTTCAAAGTTTTTGTCACCTAAGATAGTAAAAGGTCGATTAATTTTTTTTTCTTTATTTTCTACCGTTCAATTTCTTCTACAAGATTGATAAAATTATCTGGTGTTAGCCGAAATAGAATCCTTAAGGTTCATTGTATCACTTTGGATAAAATGTTCATCAAAGCGGTTCGGGGTTCTTCTAAGTTAAACAAAAGAACATAAGAATGAAGGACAGTGCAAGAGACTCTAAGGGAGTTCCATGTCTATTATCATCCCCATCCAAAAAGTTATCTAACCCTCTTTTCAAACAACCAATATTTTCAGCGCTTTCTACATGATCACTAAGTCTATTCCGTTTGTTAACCACTATATTAGTAAACCAATTCTTGCCTATTTCCTTCTCAAATCAATAATCGGTTGTTAGTCATGATTATATCTTTATTTATCTATTCATTATTCATTCTTTTATTTTTATCTCCTTATTTCATACTTTTTTTAATACATATAGTTCTTTCTTTGGATGGGAGCGTGTAGTTACATGAACACGAAGGATTTGTCCCAGTGTCCGCAAACTCGGACACACCACACCCTCGTTACATGACCCGTTCATAAACAAATCTACATTTCTTTTTCTTTTCGTTTATTTATTTATTTATTTATTTATTTATTTATTTATTTATTCATTTTCTAGTGGTCTTGAGTCCCTTCTCCGGAACAAATGTTCTAGAACAGCGTTTCCCAACCTGGGGGTGCTCAAATAAATTATAGGGGGTGCTGGGAAGTGATGCACACAAAAATCACATTGATATATGTATCATTGAATACCTAGTCGTGTATATTTGACTTTTTCCATGCTATTTCATTTTTATAGAGTGTTCGTATTTCTTCTACAAACAATATTGTCAATTTGTTTCAGTTCTAAGGAATAGAAAATAAATCAAGCACATTTCACTTTCTTTTATCCTGATAACAAGATAGGGGTGCTGGACTGCTTAGTCATGACAAGAGGGGGTGCTATGATCGGAAAAGGTTGGGAAACGTTGGTCTAGGTCAGCGTTTCTCAACCTTTTTACCCTTGCGTAACCTTTGAAATAAATTGCATGTCTCAAGGAACCCCTGCGCAAAAAAAAAAAAGAAAAAAGAAAAAAAAAACATATACCATATCTTTCTCATTTTATTTTCATCGTAATAATAGGTTAGATAGGATGATGTCTATATTACATTATTACAATAACCAAGAATATGTCGTGCGTGTTTAATTATATTACGTATATGAAATTAAATAAAAAATCAAAAGTGCATTAGCTTATCTCACTTGTTCTCGCGGAACCCTTAGGGACCTTTTGCGGAACCTTAGGGTTCCGGGGAACCCTGGTTGAGAAACGCTGGTCTGGAGCGTTTCTTTACCCGCGGCATCCTTACTCAAATCTCCCACAGTGCGAACAAGTCCTCATTATTTCTTCCGTCTGCATCCCTACACTCGAAGTACAAGAACGTGTTGGTGTCTCAGAGACCGTAGGTGGCGTGGTTTTGCCCCACAATTTATTGCTACCTTGTTGCCCCCAACTACACCCCCATGTCATGGTCACTACATCTATATACCATTTTTTTCCGGGGACAAGAATGCTGCCACCGTGTTCCTCTGCGTCAAGGCAAAAGTATACCAGAATGGAAAAACAACAGAAATCTTTCTGGGGTCCCTTCCCAGACTTCGGGTTCTTTCTGCCGACCTTAAAACTACGCTTGTTAAATCTAGCCCTTTCAGTATATCTGGGATTAAGGTCTAACACAGTAGCGCGGAGATCGATGGCGACATTTAGCAACCCTAATGAGTTTGTGTGTTTTTATGTAACACTACCTCAAAGTAAACTTATGGGACATGCGATTGTGCATCTTAATTATGTATTAGGGTTATGAATGTGTTTATCTTGAAGATTATATAACAACAGTTTCCAGTTACGTTGTGTAGGGTTTTCATACCCGCTGCTGTATATGACACATGTGTTCTCTGTAGCTATACCGGTAGCTCTATCACGGAACAAAGAGGAGAAATATATTTATACCAACTATGGCCATACTGTGAATCCTTTACGGAAACGTATTTATGCTTGGATTTTTCTAATGTGAAGCGTTATTCAGTGTTACAGTCTACCATTCATGATAGCTAACAGGTAGCACTCTCACCTCACGCCCGAATGACCTAGGTTCGCATCCTGAGGGCGGACACGAAAACAGACTTCACACGTAACCAGTACGTCTGTTTGCACCTCGTAAGGCTCGCCTGATGTTTTAATTAAATTACCTAAAAACTGACAACATGAAGATAGACCAAGTATCATGATCACAGAAACGCCGAATAAAAGCCTCTGGTGTTGACTGGAACAATTTTAGTTTAACTTCGCCAGTTCTGAACAAAATCCCCCAGACAAGAGCCAGAATGAAACCTAGGTTTCAGATCGCCGTAAGAACGAAATAAAAAGAAGAGACTGGTTTGTAAACAAGTACAGAGGAGCAAGAACGCGGAAAAGTAAATAAAGCAATTGAAGGCAGCATTAGTACGGGGCCGGCGTGTGTGTGTGTGTGTGTGTGTGTGTGTGTGTGTGTGTGTGTGTGTGTGTGTGTGTGTGTGTGTGTGTGTGTGTGTGTGTGTGTGTGTGTGTGTGTGTGATTCACCAAGGTCTTTTGACCACGTGCTGGACTCGTGATCGACAGCTATCTCTCTCCCGTAAGAGAGATCAGAGTTCCTATTAATGACCGATCTAAGGGTAATGCTGTGACCTTACTCCCCCCCACACACACCCAACTCCCCGCCCACGAGAGTTGAAGTAAGGACTCGCAGCGCATCGATACTGAAATTATTTCAGCCCTGGGCGGGATTCGATCCCTAACCGCCGTAGTGGCACCCGGGAACTCTATACACTGCGCCTCGAGTCGTGTGTGTGTGTGTGTGTGTGTGTGTGTGTGTGTGTGTGTGTGTGTGTGTGTGTGTGTGTGTATGCGTGCGTATGTGTATGTGCGTGCGTGCGTGTGGGTGTGTGGGTGTGTATGTGTGTGCGTGTGTGTGTGTGCGCGTGTGTGCGCGTGTGTGCGTAGGTGTGTTATTTTTTGGGGAGGTGATGGACCCACATGGGTACATACATACATACACACACACATACATACATACATACATACACACATACACACACAAATACATACACACACAGAGAAGAATGACCAAAATTATACAAGGACTCGGAAATTTGCCTTACGAAGAGAGACTTAGGCACCTACACTTACACTCTCTGGAAAGACGCAGAGTGCGGGGTGATCTAATAGAAGTGTTCAAGTGGATCAAAGGCTATAACAAGGGTGATGCAAACAAGGTCATCATAATAAAACAACAGGGCAGGACTCGCAGTAATGGGTATAAACTGGACAAATTTAGATTTAAGAAGGAAATAGACAAGAATTGGTTTACAAATAGGGTGGTCGATGAATGGAATAAACTTAGTAACCACGTAGTAAGCGCTGATACTATCAGTTGTTTTAAAAAACGATTAGACAACTTTATGGATGGGGATGACAGGTGGTGATGGATACGGAGCTGCCTAGTGTAGGCCTTATGGTCTTTTGCAGTCTCCTTTATTTCTTATGTTCTTATGTTCATAAATACATACATATATGCAAGGCAAGTTTGACCCATGGAGACACAAAGGCGGGACCCTCCGAGTCTTTCCCTGTGTATTACAATTAGGCGTACGTGCACGTGTATGATGAAGAAAAAGCTGT
>NC_134785.1:53847555-53872555 GCF_046742065.1 Oratosquilla oratoria | reverse complement strand
CGAGCCAAGGCATAAAAATCTATAATTCCGTGGGTTTTTTTTTATCGTTATTTAAACTTAACCGTGCAAGACGTAATTTACCTTGTGTTTACATATGTATTGTCTTTATTTTCATTCCTAATTTCAATTATTGTGCTTTACAAATATCTTCATTTTATTATTCAAATGTTTGGGATTCCCAAGTATTGTCAGTTAACAATTTGCGAAGTCCAAGAAATTCAAACCGCATCTATAAAGTTTCATTGCTCATCAAATTTTCTTCATAAAGACATTCATTGAAGTTTATCGTATAAAATGGCAAATTACCAGCACAAAAAGATATCTCACACAAAACGTAGTAATTCATTCGAATTAGTTGAGACAAGGGGAGATATTCTTCAAAAACATATCCAATTATCATGTAAATAAAAATCAATCTAATCATTCGCCGCTGCAATACAATCTATGCTCGCTTCGGGGCCAGTCATGGCCGCCAGACTGAGATTCGACCGTAAGCTTTGAATCACTGACAATACTTAGATAATGCTAGATTCATCTGTGAATATTAGGTGTTGTTTGTGTTTATACAAATTTGTTGTATATTTACCCTCCTTATGTTTAAACACTGACTAAGTTTCAAGTACCATTATTTAGTATTTAGTTAACGAAAACCAGCGTTTTTATCTTAGGGACAACAACGCAAAAGCAGGTAGAATCATACAATTGGCAAAGGAGAGGCAAAGAGATCCTTCTTGTATTTGTCAGCAATAACTAATCATAAAATAATGCTGCGTGACTGTGGTCCGTAAGGATGTCACTGAAGTCCATAAATAGTGATTGACTACATAACGCATACACAGTTGATACACCATACAGACAGGCTTGTGGGGAAGGGTTGAGTTGGGTGTCTGGGGAAGTTGAGAGTATTTTTTATTTATTTATTTATCTATTTAATTATTTATTGAGTGAAATATGTCCGCAGTAAAAAATAAATCTGTTTGACTCTAGGCTGTAAGGATGTCACTAAAATCCCAATAAGTATTGACTAGAAAAACAAATATATACATCCAATACCCATGGGCGGGGGAGGGAGATACCACAAATACAATGACATGTTTATTTATATCAAACATTTCCGTTTTCATTCCTGGAACTGGTTACCTAGGTAAGGTCCCCCACTGCACTCCACCGCTGTCGGTGAGAATGAGGCTATAATGCTGTCAAGAAGGTCCTGGTTTGATTCTTGTTTAGTATTCGAACAAGGATACAACGAACATCCAAGAGCGATAGAAAAAGGTGGTGACACAGAAAACGTTCGATTCCTATCAGAGAAAACGTGAGTGTTTATGTGTAGGACTTTGCAATGAAGATTTCATGAATATTCATGTATAATAAAATACCAGGATTATTTCATGGAAAAAAAAAGACTTTGCCATCAAAATTAGATGCATATTTGTGTTTACTAACATCTTAAGACTGATCATTTCAAGGAAATTAGCACAAACTATTCCACGGAATGGAACGCGCGCCAAGACGAGAGTTATCTATTTTTTCTGTCATTTCGACTTTTTAATGTACATATACTGTACAAATACATATACATATACATATACAGTCTAATGAGGGCCACAATGGAAATGAACTTACATGTGTTTTTGTGTTATCTTTGGAAATTGTAATTGTAGTTTCAAACTATGTTCTTTTTATTATCTGTATTTCATGTATTTGATTCATTGCCAAATAAACATTATTATTATTATTATCATTATTATTATTATTATTATTATTATCATCATCATCATCATCATCATCATCATCATCATCATCATCATCATCATCATCATCATCATCATCATCATCATCATCATCATCATCATCATCATCATCATCGTTATTGTTATTATTATTATTATCATTATTATTATTATTATTATTACTATTATTATTATTATTATGTACATATATATACACTTAAACATATATGCGTATACACTCACTTATACATATACATACATATACATATGGTGTTTTATTTGGTTAAAGGGTGATAATAGTCAGTGAGGTGATTTGTGGTATTTAAGTAATTACGAATGCGATCACTTTAAATTTGTACCATGACAAAGGATTACAAAGGAGGAGCATGTCGACAGAGACCTTTTGGTACATAACTAGGTCGGATGCGAAAAAAATATAATAACGATAAATAAATAAATGAATATATAGAAATATAATAATATAAATAATAAATGAATAAATAAATAAAATTGTAATTGTGTAAATAATAATAAAGAAAATAAATAAATGAAATTGAATAATAAACAAAAAATTAAATAGTAGATAATAATAAATTGACAGATAATGATAAATGATAATCAAGGAAATAATAATAAACAGACAAATAATAACAAACAAATCAACAAATGATATAAAATAAATGGCAGGCATTACAGCATCTTGGTTAGGTGTTTATCTAAACGAATCTTAAAGCTTCGAACTGAACTACATTGCACTGCCACTGCTGAAAGTTTATTCCATTCATAAACATCACGGCTGGGGAAATGGTTTCAACCCACTTCCAAATTAAATATATTTCCTGACAGTTTGAGACCATCATTTCTTGTCGGATTCTCATTCACTGTGAAAATTTTGTCACTTTTGGATCGTAAAGACCTGTATTAAGTCACCTCTAATTCTACGCCTTTTTAAGGAAAACAGATTCATATGTTTTAGCCGATTTTCGTATGATTTATTTTTTATATTCGGAATTAGTTTTGTGGCTCGCCGTTGTACTTTTTTCAATATGTCAATGTCTTTAATGAGATTCGGTGACTATACGGAAGCAACATATTCCAAATGTGGACGAACTAACAATTTATATAGCTTGTTAATGAGAGATGGACTTCTGAAGTCAAAAGATCGCGAAATCAGTCATATATGTGTATATATATATATGTGTGTGTGTGTGTGTGTGTGTGTGTGTGTGTGTGTGTGTGTGTGTGCGTGTGTGCGTGCTTGCGTGTGTATGTATTTACCTAGTTGTATTATATGGGAAGGGGAGCTATGCTCGTGGTGGCTCGTCTTTGTATCTCGCAACATCTAGTTCTTAAATTCATGTATGGTGTTTGCACACACTATTATTTTGTCCAGTTTGTTCCAGACATCCACCACTGTGTGTGTGTGTGTGTGTGTGTGTGTGTGTGTGTGTGTGTGTGTGTGTGTGTGTGTGTGTGTGTGTGTGTGTGTGTGTGTGTGTGTTTGAGTGTCCGTGTGCGTGTGTGTGTGTGTATGTATATGTATGCGTATGTATATATAGATAGATGGACAGATAAACAGTGTGTGTGTGTGTGTGTGTGTGTGTGTGTGTGTGTGTGTGTGTGTGTGTGTGTGTGTGTGTGTGTGTGTGTGTGTGTGTGTTTATGTGTATGTATATATAGATAGATGGACAGGCAAACAGTTAGACAGATAGACATATAGAAAGATAAATATACATTTCTTGAGACGAAAATAATAATATAGTATTTGAGTCAGGTTATCTGTCTTACTGATGCCTCTATCAAACTATCTAGAAATACGGTCTTAAAAGTCACTTCCTGTGATTAGATTTGGCGAGAAATAATTACCGAAGCTCAGTTAACCTCACCTTCCTTGACACAGCAATCCTTAACCGTGTTAGAAAAAGAAAACGAAAACAAGATGGCCGCCTGGCCGTCTCGGGTAACCGTCGAGCCATTCTCTAATTACCCCAAAACCCCGGGTAATTGAGCCCCACGCGCGAAATTTACGAGCTGGAGAGAGCTCAGTTTTGACATCACTGATGAGCGTCAGAGAAGGGAACGTTCATGTGGAAGCGGAGCACTAGTGCAGAGGTGGTCATCGTACGGTGAGGTGGTGTGTGAAAAGTGTCGTGTAGTGGTCGTCCGCAGCGCTGACGTTTGTCATCCGTTTTCTGTTGTGACAAGTTTTGTGATCAGTGCTTTCCGGTCGCTCAGTGACAGTGATTTTGGTCACTTGTGTACAGTGTTGGTTTTGTTTTGGACTGTGTGTGGCACCATGCCCAGGATCACACCACACGATGGCGTGTGCCGATCTCAGTGAGATAGTGTGTGCTCCCACAGTGACATGTGCGCATCAGAATACGACGGAGTCGGTCACAAACGCATGGCTCCATAATGTAAGTAGATTTTCGAAAAGAGAAAAATAAAACAGTTGGACTTCGATAGGAAGCTCACCTGGGCAGTCAAAACAATCACATATAAAACCAGAGTTGTAATAATGATACTGTGACTAAAAGTGCAATCTTCCTGTTACTGATAGGTGCTGTATGATGGTGATTGTCTCTGTGTACTATATTTAAAGGGGCATACCCTCTGGGGGGAGGGGCATAGAGGACAGCTCCCCCCCCCCCCTGGAATTTTTCAAGTTTCTAGCTTTTACATTTTCTGGTGAGGTAGTTACTGGAACATGTGGAAGTTAAAAAAAATGCAAATTCCAAGGGGGGGGGAGTTGCCCTCCCTGCCCCCTAGAGGGTATGTCCCTAATTCTGTTTGCCACCAAATTATTTCATTCCCCTTAAACAGTGACTCATCCTTATCATCATAGTTCTTATTTCGTCAACGTTAAATTCTAATTGCGCTGACATTAGAATCTGACTTCGTTGATGTCATCTTCCAACCATTAAATCCCACTTCCTGTGGAGGAGGTCCGATTGTGTCCCGCGCATCGACTCCCCTTCGACCATGCGCGGCAGAATGGACACGAGTTCTGACCCAGCAGCAGCAACAGCCGCCGACGATTTCCGTTTACCCTGGAAGAAGTGCTAGATCACGGAAGGGCAAAAGGGACGACCTTGGTCGGAACTAGGCGGCTCCCGGCGTAAGATCCTCACTTGCGGTGAATAAAATCACCTGACGGCAGCAGAACGTCCCTCGATACCCAGGGAGGCTGCGCACAGGTTAAGAAAATCCCCCGACGATAGCCAGAATAACATTAGGCGATTCATATCTTCGCAGCTGTGACTGCCTCTAGAGATGTTGCTCCGGCCAGCGCCGATGGTTTTGTTTACCTGAATTTGGCCGGATTATCCACTGGATTTAAACCTGCCTGGCGCAATTGGAAGCGTGCTGATCTCGCATTCGCTCAGTTGTGAGTTCGAATCCCGCACTTTTCTCCGACTCCCAGCAATAACTGATACCTGCTCCAACAACCCAAGTGCAAAGGACAAAGGTGACGGCTTCGGCCGCAGGTACACGCCTCCTGACATAGGCTCCGCAGTGTTGAAAGAGCAAATATCATATATTTGTTCTGATCGTTCAAAAACAGATAAAAAAAAATCTCATAATTGTCGTCTAGAATTTTTCCTAACTTCTCTGGGGGCACATGAAGAACTGTCACCCCAGAACGCCCACATGTAGAATCGTCACCCCATGAGATCCCACCTGAAGAACTGTCACCCCATACGCTGAATATCAACAGTGGAATAAAGATTAGGTTAGGTTACGTTAGGTTAGATTGGATTAGGTTACGTTACGCTAGGTTAGGTTAGATTAGGTTAGGTTTGTTAGATTAGGTTAGGTTAGGTTGAATGAAGGTTATGATTATTGTCATCAACTTATACAAACGAAGAATCGTAAACCCAGGATGGCCCACATGAAGAATTGTCACCCTAGGATAGCCCACATGAAGAATTGTCAACCTGTCGAAGTCTGGGATGATGATTCTCAACTTTCGGATATCGTAAGAATAACTAAAAAAAAAAAAAAGACTCCCGGCTGTCCAAGAAACCGAAGCCGACAAAAAGAAGCGTCAAAGACATTTTTGGAAACAACAAAGATTTTCAATATTCCAAAAAATTTTACGAAACAACAAATATTTCAAAATTCCAAAACACACACACACACACACACACACACACACACACACACACACACACACAGTCGGTTAGATAGGTTCTTCTCGACCTTCATCATATCAAGGACCCCTTCCCAGAGACCCTTGTCTATAGTCGAGTCCTTCTCAAGGACTTGAGTCAAGTCGAACAGCCCTTCTCAAAGACTTGAGTCAAGTCGAGGAGTCCTTCTCAAAGTCTTGAGTCAAGTCGAGGAGTCCTTCTCAAAGACTCGAGTCAAATCAAGGAGTCCTTCTCAAAGACTTGAGTCAAGTCAAGGAGTCCTTCTCAAAGAATTGAGTCAAGTCGAACAACCCTTCTCAAAGACTTGAATAAAATCGAGGAGTCCTTTTCAAATAGTTGAGTCAAGTCAAGGAGTCCTTCTCAAAGACTTGAGTCAAGTCAAGGAGTCCTTTTCAAAGACTTGAGTCAAGTCGAGGAATCCTTCTCAAAGACTCGAGTCAAATCAAGGAGTCCTTCTCAAAGACTCGAGTCAAATCGAGGAGTCTTTCTCAAAGACTTGAGTCAAGTCGAGGGGGCCTTCTCAAACACTCGAGTCAAGTCAAGAAGTCGTTTTCAAAGACTTGAGTCAAGTTGAGGAGTCCTTTTCAAAAACGTTTTCCAAGTCGAAAACCCCGTCTAGATGACCTCCGTCATGTCGAAGACTCGAACTCAAAGACATTTTCTCTTATCGAGGAGTCCTCTCGAAGAGACTTTGTCATCATGAACCCCTTTTTTTCAAGAAAAAGAACAAAACAAGGACGAGAAGGGTGTGCGATTTCATTCTGTTAACAATACGCCGTTCTACAAATTCGAATCAACTGAATAAATCTTTCTCTTACCAACTTAAACACAGAGAATGACGAGGTTTGGTAGCCTCATACAAGGTGCAGCAAGAGACAATTAAAGACAGTGACTCAAGTTCAAGGCGGAAAGGAAAGATGCGTTTCACTCGCTTTCGGACATTGGAGAGGTTGGGTCAAAGTGATGCTAAGACCGTAGTCTTGGTGGACATCGAATTCCTTTATACTCGCTTAGTAGTTCAAGATCCTAATCGCCAACAGCCAGAAAGTTGTTAGATATAATACCACAGTAAAATAGTAATGAATTAACTATTTGGTTAATTAGTTCACTATCAGTCAATTAGATTAATTAATCATTTGATTAACTACTTGGTTAATTCGTTTACTACTTAACTATCAGTCAATTAGGTTAATTAATCATTTGATTAATTAATAGTTGTGTACTGTGCCGCGCGGTATATCAGTGGATACTATGTCGAACTCAAGAGCAAATGGTCGTGAGTTCGATTCCCGGGGCCTGCTGCGGGCTATGTCGCTTTGGTTCCTGATAGCCTTGGCCCAGCAGGGAGGTGACCCAACATCGGCAATAAATAAATAAATAAATAAATAAATAAATAAATAAATAAAATCAAATAAAATAAAATAAATAGAATAAGATAAAAACGCTTGCCTCCATTCGACAAGGCTTTGCCCTACAGAGGGTTTTCCACTTCCCACTGCGCAGGAGTGGGATGGTGAGTTTATATTGTATTTATTAATTCACTTATTTTTGCCTAATTAATAGTTTACTTTATCTATTTCATGCAATATTTTTTTAGACTAGAAATCAAAATTAGACAAATAATTATAGTCAGCCAAAGTTAGTCAGGACAAAGTCTAGAAAAGCTGCCTCAGTGTTCTAGGTCCTCAACTCATCAAATGCGACAGAAAGAACGATTTGATGAATCGTTTCGTTAGGCTGCTCATCTTCGAGAAGAAAAAACAAAAATCCCAATTGGCCAAAACAGGAGACAACCGAGCGAGATGAAGATTATGGTCCAGAAAGAAAACGGAAGCTTCTGTCTGTAATAACAGAGATCGCCAACTTGAGGATTTGTCGTAACTTCTGCATTAAATCAGATATTTGCCTGTGGACCCCAATTTTGGCTAAGCCTGTGTGTCCGGAGTGAAAGATGGACGATCCCTGACGAAGCTAAAAGGGCCAGAAGGAAGAGGCAGAGGAGACCAGAGGAGCTATAAACCAACTCGGGTGTTTGGTCAACAAACAGGAGAGGGTTCCCACCTGGCGAATAACGACGGAAATATACCACGACCGCTGGACACAGAAAGGGGAGAGAGAGAGAGAGAAAGAGAGAGGGAGAGAGAGAGAGAAAGAACCACTTCTATTTGTTTTTGTTTCTTTCTATATTTGACCGAAAAATTTCTCAGTGATACTGTTGAATAATTTGTGGTTCTCAGATTTTGCTGATTTTACATTTTTTCATCAGTTACGTTGTTTCTTTTTCCGTGTTTGTATGTACTCTTCATGAAGGCTACTGAATTATCATCATTATTCGTCTTGTCACGGACCTCAGCCAAGAACTTTGATCTGATCCCTGACAAACCGCGCGGTATTTTCCCCTTCAGTGTGAAGGGTATCATTACAGATGGTACACCAATGGTGCCGCGCGGGTGTCGCCCCTGGTGGAAGATTTTGAAGGGCACAAAATTGAATTTCAAAGAAAAAAAAGTAGTAATGGCAAATAAGTATATAATGGAAATATTTTAGAGATCTACAACGACACAAGAAAGACTAAGTAATCCAAAATAACGAGAGAAATTTCAATGTGTATGAGAAACTTGAACAAAATAAAAACAAATCCATTTCTTACAAGTTTGAGTATGCTGACGTCATCTCTATTAACTTCAACTATATTAGTATTTTCTTGAATTATATGTGTTTAGGATTGGCTTAAAAAATGAGCGCCAAGGTGTTACGGGTCGCAATAATTGCTATACTTGCTTTGCATTGCCAAAGGCGCTGACAGCCCACAGGACTGTCGCTGGGCGGAAAACGATTTTTATTGCAAAAAAAAAAAAAAAAAAAAGGTACCATATCTTTCTCATTTTATTTTCGTCGTAATAATAGGTTAGATAGGATGATGTCTACATTACATTATTACAATAACCAAGAATATGTCGTGCGTGTTTAATTATATTACGTATATGAAATTAGATAAAAAATCAAAAGTGCATTAGCTTATCTCACTTGTTCTCGCGGAACCCTTAGGGACCTTTTGCGGAACCTTAGGGTTCCGGGGAACCCTGGTCGAGAAACGCTGATTTAGGGAGTTTCGATAGTTGCGAAATTATACGATGATTTATGCCTCGGAAGGGCTGGCGTTTCTGTCTCGAAGATTTATCTTTCATTGGATTCAATCGAGAAAGCCTACACCTTTGATATGATGTCCCAAAAACCGGATAAAATCGTCAGGCAACAACCAGAATGAAATATATGAAGTACTTCAGTGTTGCAAAGAGGAATGAGGGTTTTCTTCGTTAGTTCTCATTAACCTGGTGCCTCCAGGAAATTTCATCCAAAGAAAAAAAAAAAAAAAAAAACTCAGACAGGAAGGGGTTGAAAACAGTCTCCAGCGACCCTTTCGACTCTCTAAAGCGGCCCATACACGATCAATTATATTACGCAATATCATTGTCAATATTCTGAATTGACAATTAAATTGACCGTGTATCGGCGACATATCGCTCATACATGGTCAATTTAATTGTTCGCCCATACACGGTCAATTTAATTGTCAATTCTGAGTATTGACAATGAAATTGCGCAATATAATTGATCGTGTATGGGCCGCTTTACGTTAAAGAAAAATGCGATTTTATTAATATGAGGATGAGACCACTGATGAGAAGGTTGAAACCTCTCTCTCTCAAAAAAAAAAGACTAACTAGAATAAGAAGGAAATAGGCAAGAATTGGTTTACTAATAGGGTGGTCGACGAATGGAATAGACTTAGTAACCATGTAGTAAGCGCTGAAACTATCAGTTGTTTTAAGAAACGATTAGACAACTTTATGGATGGGGATGACAGGTGGTGATGGATACGGAGCTGCCTAGTGTAGGCCTTATGGTCTCTTGCAGTCTCCTTCATTCTTATGTTTTTATGTTCTTAATAAAAGTCTTAAAGAGCAAAATGGTACCGAAAGCCTTATATGAGAAAGGCTGGAATTGAATTAACGTTTCATCTTAATAAAATCGCCTGGCGGCAATTAGACTACTAAAGAATTTCAAATGCATCAAATGGAATAAAACTTATTTTTCAATTCTGTGATGTCTTTTATCAACTTCGTTCCTGCTCACTTCAGATGATCTTACTCAGATGAGGAATTTTGGCTCTCGATCGATAATGACGTCAGTTTCGTCTCTTCTCAAGATCAAAACAAAGAACTTTTCCGATTCGGAAGGTTCCTCTGAAGCCCGGAAGTTCAAAACTGAACAAGATCGTTCAGCCAGAAGAAAATCAATAGATTTCCTTCTTTACAAAGGATTACAAAGGCGGAGCATGCCGACAGGAGACCTTTTGGTCCATAACTAGGTCGGATGTGAAAAAATATACCGTATATAAATTATAGAAAAATAGAATAAAATAAAAATTATAATAATATAGATAATAATAAATTAAATAAATAATACATAGGTATAGTTAAGTGATAAACAAACAGGTAAATAGTTAATAGTAATAAACTGACAAATAAATAATAATAAATGGAAATCAAGCAAATAATAAATAAACAGTGGAGTTCGCGGAGAGATAGTCCTGAACCCTGTGAGGTTCAGAGGTTCCTCTGGAAGTCTACAATGAACGACATTGCCCAGCGTTACCCTGGACAAAGTTCTTCAGGTTCGTTTATCCAGAAGAAAATCATTAGATTTCCTTCTTGGTTCCAATTGTGTTCGTGGAGGAACTGTCTTTAACCCTCTAAACCTCAGAGGTTCCTCTAGACCAGGGGTTGTCATTAGGGGTGAAATTCACCCCCAGGGTGAGGGGAATTCTGGGTTTTCTGGGGAGTGAATTGCAACCACAGTAAGTTTACGGGTTTGAAGAAAGGAATTATAGGTTTTGGCCTATCTGGCCTGTCACCTTGGCTGGAACTATACCTGTGCTGACCCAAGTTAATCTTAGGATTAGAAAAATGTTACGCCGTGCAAAAACATCTACATATTATTTAGAAAGCACCTTTTGAAACAGACAATCTAGGAGAGGAGGGATGAATGACATTCTGACAAATCATGAAAGGGTTGCATGGGCCAAGCAAGGCTGAGAACCCTTGTTATAGAAGTCTACAATGAACGCCATTGCTTAGCGTTAGCCAGGACAAAGTTCTTCAAGTCCTTATTGGGCTCGAGGACGTTTTAAAGGGAAATTCGCATTCCAACGGTGGACCCAAGTAAATTCAATTTGGCTCCCAATTGTGTGTTTGGGATAAAGGGTGGGGGGAGGTAGTGAGGGGCAAGGGAAGGGGAGAGGGGAGAGGAGGAGGGGAAAGTAAGGGAGGGGAGGGAAAGGGGAAGGCAGGAGGGGATCTAGATGAGAAAGGGTTGATTATTTACCGAACGAGTAAAGAAAAAAACATGTAGCCGGATATGAAAGTGACTTAACAAAGGATAAGCGTGGGAAAAGAATTAAGGAGATTCTGCACCAAAAAGAGCTTAATTACGACTGAAACCGTCATCTTTGCCCTGATTAAGATGGAACTATTTAAACTTTATTTTGGCTAATATAAATTGATTCTACACGAGAGAGAGAGAGAGAGAGCAAAAAATCTATACATGTATAGCGATGGAGCAAGTGTGTTACTGACTGGGCGCCGCGAGATGGGAAGCGTGGAAGAGGGAGACCAGACAGGAGGTGGAGAGACGAGATTGAGAAGTTTGCAGGAGTGACGTGGCAGAGGTTGGCGCGGTCGTGTGAATCATGGAATACTATGAAGGAGGCCTTTGTTCAGCAGTGGACTCAGGATGGCTGATTTGATTGATTGATTGATATGTACAACTTTAATGTATTCGAAAATGCTCGTGACATTGGCTCCCGCCGATCCCTACCGAACACTGACGTCATGTTTGGGGACGTATTTTATAGAATCTATTATGGCAAAGAGCAGACGAATACTTTTTGCTCTTTATCTGGAGGTCTCCCCCATTCAAGCCATGTTGCACTCCTCAAACGAATGAAACTCTCCTGGATTTACCACAAAGAACTCAAAATTGCAACGACACTGAGTAATATCCTAACACAAAGGTAAAGCTCAGCTTTGAGTCACTACAAGCGGCTTCCCTTGAGGCGGGTGAAGGCAACATCACCAGAAGGAAGGCAGACAGATTAAAAAGTATCCAAAGACATATATCTCGTGCTCAGAAAGTGTCTCAAAATGTGGTCAGTCTTCCGGTTGCTGGAAACTCAACTTCCTCTTCCACCCGCCCACCTGGAGCTAAATATCCTGACGACAGGACAAAATATCCGAAAACTTACTTGTTCATGGAAAAAAAAGTAATCCTCTTAGCTTGGAGTTTTCATCAACTAGGAAAAAAAATAGGGCCTGGAGGCGGATAATGATATATATAAGAGACGTCTATCGCAGATTGAGGCTTAATAGAGTCGGTTTTTTGTTTTTCAAATCCTCTGGGTGATTTCCTTAAAGTGAATAAAGTCACCGGGCGGGACCGAATTGAATCTGGTTTTTCAGACATAGTAACGATTGACACTGCTTCTGACCCAGGGCAGTGGACAAGATGCAGGGATGACCCGTCATCCAGGAGGTGCCAAGATAAGAGGGAGGGAAGAGGGTGGAGGGGAGTGGAGTATGTAGGGGATGGAATGGGTGGGAGTGGTTTCTATGCCTTTGTCTTTTGGCTACCTCCCTTGTAAGGGGGAAAAAGGCCTTTGGTATATGTATTTATGTATGCATGTATGTACGTATGTATGTATGTTTGTAGTAACGACTGATATTGTACCAAAAAGGACCATTCCTAAAAATATTTGACATCTTCGCTTTTGTTGTGGAACTGGAACTCAGAAATCTGCGACAGAGTAGTTGAAGAGCATCTAAGCCAGCGTTTTCCAACCTGGGGTGCTGAAATCAATTACAGGGGGTGCTGGGAAGTGATGCACACAAAAATCACATTGATATATGTATCATTGATTACCTAGTTGTGCATATTTGACTTTTTCCCATGCTATTTTATTTTTCTAGGGTGTTCTTATTTCTTCTACAAACAATATTCTCAATTTGTTTCAGTTCTAAGGAATCAAAAAAATAAATCATCAAGCAGTACACTTCACTTTCTTTTATCCTCCTTCTAATAACAAGATAGGGATGCTGGACTGCTTAGACATGATAACAGGGGGTGCTATGGTCGGAAAAGGTTGGGAAACGCTGATTTAAGATAAGAACAAATCAAAGGAGAAAACAATGCGCCCAAACCAGCAGGACTTAGATCCAATAAGGAAATTATGGATAGAACAAACGTCACGTATCATGAACTTCCTGCTGAAAGACTCGCATGCAATAGTTTGAAAGTATTAAAATTCAGTTAGACAATTCGTTATAATACCAATATATCTATCTATTTGGCAATATCTATCTATTCATTAATCTACTTGTTATCTGTTTATCAGTATTATATTGCCATGCACTAAAAGATCGCTTGCTGTCAAGGCAACATCTACCAGACATCACAAACAAAATATAATACAGTCAAAACCCAACCAAAGCAAACAAAATATAAAATACACAAAGCTCTTTTCACATGAAAAAATCTTATTCATTTCACCAAAAAAAAATATATATCTTCCTTTTTTTGGGGGGGGGGGGGAATCGCAGTGAAGCGTGGGCCAGTTGCGTGGGTGGGCAATATTTAGGAGGAGTGAAAGACGGAGAGAGCCAACGAGTGAGCAGTATTGGAAGAGGTACAGCGCAACTGCGTGTGTGTGTGTGTTCATGTGTGTGTGTGTGTGTGTGTGTGTGTGTGTGTGTGTGTGTGTGTGTGTGTGTGTGTGTGTGTGTGTGTGTGTGTGTGTGTGTGTGTGTGTGTGTGTGTGTGTGTGTGTGTGTGTGTGTGTGTGTGTGTGTGTGTGTGTGTGTGTGTTCATGTGTGCGTGTGTGTGTGTGTGTGTGTGTGTGTGTGTGTGTGTGTGTGTGTGTGTGTGTGTGTGTGTGTGTGTGTGTGTGTGTGTGTGTGTGTGTGTTCATGTATGCGTGTGTGTGTACGTGTGTGTCTACGTGTGTGTTCATGTGTATGTATGTGTAATTCCCGGAAGAGAGCTCAGAGCTCATACATGACCGATCTATGGGTAATGCTGTGACCTTACACGCACACACACCCCAAGCCCCCCGCTCACGGGAGATAGAATAACGACTTGCAGCGCAGCGATACTGAAATTATTTCACCCCTGGTCGGGATTCGAACCCGGACCGCCGTAGTAGCGGCCACGAATTCCACCACTGCGCCGTCAAGTGTGTGTGTGTGTGTGTGTGTGTGTGTGTGTGTGTGTGTGTGTGTGTGTGTGTGTGTGTGTGTGGGCTTGTGTATGTGTACTTATTTACCCATTTGTATTTTCCGAGAAGAGTTGGAATAACGACTCGCAGCGCAGCGATATTAAAATTATTTCAGCCCTGGTTGGGAGTCAAACACGGACCGTCATAGTGGGAGCCACGAACGCTACTGCTCTGCCGTCAAATGTGTGATTCACCATGGTCTTTTGGATCACGCCTTGGACTCGTGATCGACAACCATTTCCCTCCCGGAAGAGAGCTCAGAGCTCGTATGACCGATCTATGGGTAATGGTGTGACTTTACACGCACATACACACCGAACTCCCCGCCCACGAGAGTTGGAGTAACGACTCGAAGCGTGTGTGTGTGTGTGTGTGTGTGTGTGTGTGTGTGTGTAGTGTGTGCGTGCGTGCGTACGTGCGTGTGATTTCGAGAAAAACAGAATTCAAGGCCTGAATGCGCTGTACTATGCGCAAACTAGCTTCCGCGTCTCTGAACTCCACGCATCTGGTGAGGGCGGGGGAGGGAGACAAGGGGGCGGAGGATGAGTTAGGGGGGGAAAGGGGGGGAGATTGAAGGGGGATGATGAACCATGTATGTGTTGGTGGGGGGGAAGGGAAGGGAGGGGGGGAGCGAGGAGGCGTGTCATGAAAGAAGAGGGGGGAGAGGGGTTTGGGAGCTTAGGAAAGAATAAGAACGAAAATGAGGCTTTCTGGGGGGGGTATGGGGGGATGTGGGGGACTGGGGACAGCGCGATAGCCCAGATGAGTGGGTGGATGACAGAGAATGTAGGGGTGAGGAAGAAGAGGTAGGAGAGGAAGATATGGGAGGATATATATAAGGCTGTGTGAGATGGGCTTGGCCTTTTCATTCTCAAAGTTATCGCTACCCAGGAGACCTCAGGTCGAGGCTTCTGTCCTTCTTGTCTTTGATTTCGAGAAGGCCAAATCGCCAAGCCGGAGGGAAACTCTCAAGTGACGACGTTGAAGAATATTTTCAAGAAGAGCGTCGTAGTTTGAAACGGTCAGAGAACGACACTACCAAGAACACAGTTTTCACAGATACACGTATACTCTCTTTCTCTCACTTTATCTTTCTCTCTATCCCTCTCTATCTCTTTATCTCTCTCTCTCTCTCTCTCTCTCTCTCTCTCTCTCTCTCTCTCTCTCTCTCTCTCTCTCTCTCTCTCTCTCTCTCTCTCTCTCTCTCTCTATTTTATTGCCCAACCCTCCATCTCTATCTCTCTCTCTCTCTCTCTCTCTCACACACACACACACACACACACACACACACACACACACACACACACACACACACACACACACACACACACACACACACACACATTCACGAATTCAAGAGCAAACTAGACACTGCGAGATACAAAGGCGGGACACCACGAGCGTAGCTCCCCTTCCCGTAAGATACAACTAGGTAAATACAACTAGGTAAACACACACACACACACACACACACTACAGAGAGCACCAAACTAGTACCTTACAGTCATAGGTTTACTATAAGCTCAGAAGAAAAGAAAAACCTTAAGGTTTTATTCTCATTGCAAACTACATCACAACCTCCCTTGATTCACAGCCACTACAGCTGCAGCTCATTCAGTTTCAGCAAGTCCCGTCACAACCACGCTAGGCACAATTACTCAGATGCAACCATCATGTTAACTTCGGGAGTCCAACAACAGAATCGCTAATCCTGCACAGTAATAACTCCACTATACAACCCTTGCTTGCTGCTTTCTTGCTCAGAAACCTCCGTTTTCTCTCGGTCGTGTCTACTCATGTAGGTATGTGTTTACACAAAGGTACGCCTTTATACTCGCCTGCTCACTACCCATACAACAACACAGTCCACAAATCTCTCACTGTAATCATGAAAGCACCCAAGACTACACAAGCATCCCCGTGTATGTGATCATGTCTGTACATGTAAAAATGTCTTCGTGATCACGCAGACACAGACTTAACGATACAGACTTCATTCCTTCGCGAAATGTGGAAGGAA
Source organism: Oratosquilla oratoria (assembly GCF_046742065.1). Classification (NCBI taxonomy): domain Eukaryota; kingdom Metazoa; phylum Arthropoda; class Malacostraca; order Stomatopoda; family Squillidae; genus Oratosquilla; species Oratosquilla oratoria. Next base: position 53,856,315 of record NC_134785.1, on the reverse strand, counting down.
AAGTTATAGAAAGGGGAGAATCATGAAGAATCCAAAAGTTTCGGACGCGTCAACAACAGTAATTATTTTCTTTCGTTTTCTAATCTGTTCCTGTCTCTGCCTGCCATATACATTTTCTTTTTCTTGTTACTTTAGTCATTGTTGAATAAGAATAACGATAATAACGATGTACATTGGTGTAGCATGGCTGTTCATTTCTGTGTTCACCAAATTTATAGTTTGTAAAACTTACCCCAAGTTGTTCCAAAATGGGAACATAAGGTTCAATTCGAATTCATTTTGTTCTTGCTTGTGTGATTTTTCGTCTTATACAGAATGATATCTTTACTTAGAATAACGCATTTATGTCCAGAACATTTCTTCAGCTGATATAAATCGCTTGGCGATACTTACTCTTAACTTCAAAGCAACAATGGCACAAAAAGTTTAACTGTATTGAAGAGTTAAAACACCAAAAGACTGCCGAGACTGAGGAATTTATTTTGAAAACTTTGTAGTTTCCAACGCTTATTTTATAGTGCTGAAAGGAACATGTGGGTACTCTACAAGTCCGCATTGTATAGATGAACCTTGTTTTTCTCTGACATTGCTTGTTTTAATCTGGGTTGTTAATGCGTGGAATTCGTTACCTTCCACTGTCGTTGAAAGCAACACAATAACAACATTTAAAAATCGCCTAGATAAATACTTAGACTCTAATCCGCAAATAAAATATTATCCCTTGCAATAAAAGATCTGACAGCCCGGCATTTAATTGTAATTGGATAGGATAGTGGTAGCAGTAGTGTTAGTTCATCTTCTATCGCCTAGTTGCCCTGTTTTCTTAACTGTAGCTTAGTATAGTAAACACAAACAGCCTCGTTAGGGCTAGTAGGCCTGTTGTACTTTGTTCTTCCTTTGTGTTCGTGTTCTTTTGTGTATGCGTCCGCTGACTTACCCTGCATCCCAGTAAATTACTAAACTCTAAGTATTCCATGGTCTCATCTCATACTATTCTCGAAGTTTGGTTAAATTTATCAAAGTGTACTATTTCGAATTTGAATTTTATTTCCGGTAACATTTTAATTCTGCGGAACCTGACCCAAGACGATGTATTAAAACTAAGCAAATGCATCTTTCGTTGTTGCTGCTGCATCAACACAAGTTTGTCACACAAAGAAAATTTAATGGTGAGGGGTAGAAACAACTTCGCCAACCGTGTAGTTAATGAATGGAATAAACTTCCTGCAGAGGTAGTGCAATGTAGTTCAGTTCGAAGCTTTAAGATTCGTTTAGATAAACATCTAAGCAAGATGCTGTAATGACTGCCATTTATTTTATATTATTTGTTTATTTGTTTGTTATTGTTTGTCTGTTTATTATTTGCTTGATTTTCATTTATTATTATTTATCTGTCAATTTATTATTATTTACTATTTACCTGTTTGTTTATAATTTAAATAGACCTATGCATTCATATATTTTATTTATTATTGTTTAGTATATAATTTTTTTATTTATCTATCATTATATATTTTTTGCATCCGACCTAGTTATGGACCAAAAGGTCTCCTGTCGGCATGCTCCGCCTTTGTAATCCTTTGTAATCCTTACTACATACAAATATATGTTCAATGCTCATGAACAGGAAATACATCACAGGTCAAGTTTGGGTGTCCGCAGTTACACAATCACCAGGAAAGGTTGTGACGTTTCCAGAAATCGTAGTTACATACTTAACATTCATAGCCCAGGATTAGTATTCTCCTTTCAGCTGAATTGGGTAGTTTGGGGACAGCTAGTTATCTGTCGACAGGACCCTAGTCTAAGACCCCTTTCACACTAGGCAACTAGTGACCGTCACTAGTGGCGGTCACTAGTTGCCTAGTGTGAAAGTCTCGGGCAACTGCAAGCAACCAGTGACTGTCACCGAGTTGTGGAATCCTTTCTCATCTCATTAGTCGAAAGAATGGCATCAATGGAGGAGGCGCTTCTTCTGTTGGCTTTGCTGGTTAAGAAAAAGAGAGGTTCGGTGACGGCAACTGCCAGTGACGGTCACTTGTTACCAGAGCGGGCAACAGCCATAGCCTGTTGCGCAACCGAACAACTGCAGTGACGGTCACTACTAAGTATTTCAGCGGTTTTGACCCATCGTTTTTCGCTCATATTTCCGAAATAACCATTCACATCAGTATGATATATTAGCACAGCCTAATTCACACCCGGCCATAATTTTTGACGGTAGAGTGCATTTACAAGTGTATTTAATTACGGCGTTTACTCTTGATATTAAGTGTGTCGTAGCCGACACCCGTGAAGTAAATCGAACAGGTGAAGTCGTGACGTCATCACAAACTACCTCGTGTATCCCAACTTCACTTGTTCGATTTACTTCACGGGTGTCGGCTACGACACACACAATATCAAGAGTAAACACCGTAATTAAATACACTTGTGAATACACTATAACGTCAAAAATTATGGCCGGGTGTGAATTAGGCTGTGCTAATATACCATGCTGATGTGAATGATTATTTCGGAAATATGAGCGAAAAACGATGGGTCAAAGCCGCTGAAATACTTAGTAGTTGCCTAGTGTGAAAAGGCCCCAAGAGGTTTCTTCAAGGTACACTTAGAGGGGGTTTACACTGTCCAACGGTCCGTCGAACGCGGTTCGACAGACACGTGTTTAAAGTGATGTGTGAACGTGTGAACGGGGTATTTGGGGTTTAACCAACGTGTTCGACAACCAAATACCCCGTTCACACGTTCACACATCACTTTAAACACGTATCTGTCGAACCGCGTTCGCCCGTCGTCACAGATGGGAATTTCCTCTTCGAAATTTCATTTAAGTACAACACAAATAAAGTACAGAACGCGGTATCAGAATCCCCTGCAAAGATGATTGTCTTTGGATTATTAAGCTTAATAGGGTTAAATAATGATGGAACTACGAAACCTCACAATAAGAGTGGACAAGATTTACGTTAGGATTTTTCTTGCGGCAAAATCCATCACATTTACCTTGAGTGCTGGAATAGCTGAGGCGGGTGGCTATCATTGGTAACATTAACATATATATATATATATATATATATATATATATATATATATATATATATATATATATATATATATATATATATATATATATATATATATGATGAAGGTGGAAAAAGGGGTCACGAGTCTAGTTCCGAGTTCCTGAGTTTATTCCTAACCGGTTTTGCTCTATGTTTCTGAAAAAGTATAGAGCGAAACCGGTCAAGAATAAACTGAGGAACTCGGAACTAGACCCGTTATTTATTTTCCCACCTTCATCAACTTGTCACAATGTACCAGCATATATATATATATATATATATATATATATATATATATATATATATATACATATATATATATATATATATATATATATATATATATATAAAGTTGGGGCCGTGTTTGATCATTGAATGACTGTTGTTGTTATTGTTGCTGCTGTGGTGGTTATGGTGTAGGTGGTTGTGGTTCTCTCTCTCTCTCTCTCTCTCTCTCTCTCTCTCTCTCTCTCTCTCTCTCTCTCTCTCTCTCTCTCTCTCTCTCTCTCTCTGTCTCTCTCGCTCGCTCGCTCAAAAACATCAATATGAAATCATCACGCTGATGATATTGACTCTCCCTCCCTCCTTCCTCCTATCTCGACCTATTCCCATTTTTCCCACTCACTGATTCTATCCATACCGTTATTCTCTCTTTCTCTGTTTTACTTTATTCATTTTGTCATCATTTCGCTTCATTAAATTGCTTCTTTATTTATTTGTTTAGTTATTTATTTACTTATCTATTAATTTAATAATCCAACTATGCCACCATTCTTCCATCTATCCACTCTATCAACCAAACAACCAACCATTCTTCCATCCATCCATCCAACCATCCACCCGTTCGTCAATCCATCCATGCAATTGATCAACCAACCGAGCAATTGCATTCAGAAGACTGACTCTTTTATCTGAAGTCTGAAACTCGAAAGTTGGAGGCTCGAGCGAACCCAACTCTCTGACTTAGTTAGAATAAAATAGAGATTATTTTTAATTAGCTCTTCGTCACTTTATTACTAGTCTTACCAGCCAGCTTCTGCAATAAAATAGAGATTATTTTTTATTAGCTCTCCGCCATTTTTATGCTAGTTTTGCCTGCCAGCTTCTGCCATCTTATAACATAGATTCGAAATTTGTTTTGTGTCCAGGAGACACACTCAAGAGTTAGAAACGCGAGCAAGCCAAACTCTCTTACTAACTCAGTTATAATAAAATAGATATTATTTTAATTAGTTCTACGTCAATTTTATACTGGTTTTACCAGCCAGCTTCTGCCAGCTTATAGCATAGATTCGAAATTTGTTTTGTGTATAGGAGACACAATTAAATTGCAGCGGGTTATGAACACAAAAGGAAAAGAGAAAAATCAAATGTCGGGGGGAGGGGGAGGGGGAGGGGGAGGGGGCTGTTGGTCAAAACTTCGTATGTCAGTACTGAAATGGCCTCCAATCCTTCCGTCTAAAGTCCAGCTGCATCTTAACCTCACAGAAATCATTGAGCGACCTCTAGGTACTTTCGATTTTTTATGATGAGCGTCCTCTATTCATCCCACAATACATGATTCTTTTCTGATGGATTTTCTTAATTCAGATTGAAAAATATTAACGTGGTCCTCCAACCTTCAATTAAAAAATTCTCCTTCCAATCCTGGCTTAACCGTGCCTGCCCTCAGGGCCATTTACTCGGTCGAACGGTCTGACAAACCCGGTTTGTCAGACAAGTGTTTGAAGTGGTGTTTGACCGTGTGAATGTGGCATTTGGTCGTCAAACACGTTTGTCGAACGTGTTTGACAACCAAATACCCTATCCACACGGTGAAACATCACTTCAAACACTTGTTGGATAAACCGGGTTTGTCAAACCGTTTGGACGTCTAAATGCCCCTTTTGAATGGCGTGGGTGGAATGAGATAAATCAATTACTGCTCTTTATTCACTCGATTTATATTTGTTTCTGGAAATGTTGCAAAGCCGCTCTTGGTAAGGTCTGAACGTCTTGACATACCTTCCAGCAAACCTATGTCCTTTACATGAAAAGAAATCAACTTCTTGCTTCTTTAAACATCATCTATCTGTTACAAATATTCCAGTATTTCTTGTACTCCTTGTTCCATTTCATTTCAGTTTATTGTATTTTATTTCACCGCCCCCACGAACGCGGGTTAGTAAGAAAAGTTAAAATAAAGGCACATTTCACAAGACATGGATTTGCAAAAAAAAAAAAAAAAAAAAATCTCACTATCTTGCTTTCATTCAACTTTGCTCTGACTTTCTTCACCCTCTATTCGAATTGTTCCTAAACCTCTCTATATGAAGTGTGCAATTATCGTTTGCAATGTGTTTACCTCTCTCAATGTTGATAAATCACACGGGTCACATAATATACACCTTTATGCTGAGAAAGCCGGAGAACTATTTGTATAATCATAATGCCTTTGTTCAAATTAATTCTTCTTTTTGTGGAAATTCGCCTTGAATGAGCCCATACATAAGACAGAAACTAAAACAATTCTTCCAGCTACCTCTTAATTGCTCTCATTTTATATCTTTCCAGTTTCCAAATTAATTTACAAATCTTAATTACTAAATCATACCCAAGCACTAATAGACTCTCATATCACCTGTATGTCTTTCGTTCTCTTTTAGCTCAAGGTGACCTTAAGTCTCTTCTTAGACTCCTTGCAGACTACATTGTCGTGTTTTTTTTTTTTTAAGAGTTTGAAAGTGTCTGGCCCAAATCTTCGTTTTCCATACTAGCCACCTATGACAGTTCTCTTCTACTTAAGAAATTATATTCAGTTGTTCTTTGACTTTCTTAAAGAGTTTGAAAGTGTGGCCCAAATGGTCGCTTCCCGTACTAACCACCTACGACTGTTCTCTTCTACTTAAAAAATGACATTCAGTTGTTCTTTGACTTTTTTAAAGAGTTTGAAAGTGTCTGGCCCAAATCTTCGCTTTCCATACTAACCACCTACGACTGTTCTCTTCTACTTAAGAAATTAGATTCAGCTGATCTTTGACTTTTTTAAAAGAGTTTGAAAGTGCCCCAAATCGTCACTTTCCATACTAACCACCTACGACTTCTCTTCTACTTAAGAAATTATATTCAGCCATCTGTGTGATCTTTCCATGATAGTGGTCATAACTGGAACCTTTTTATGGATGTCACTGTTCCTCTAATGGTCATGATCTTTCTATTCATACTATTTCCCTTTGTCATTTCTCATTTTTCCCTCACTACGCTTTTGTCAAAAATCTCGCCGTTTGCTCTTTGTTAACCGAGAAATCTTATTGTTATTTTGTATGTTCTCCTCCCAACAGAGGAATGAATCTATTAATCAAGATATCTGTGGGACCACTGCCGACTCCTCCATCACCGAACTATTACTATAAAGAGTTAACTTAAGATAAACATTAATTAATTACATGGTTATACTTTGGAAGAAATCCGCGTGAAGAAGTGGATAATGGTTCCGCTTCACATGCGGTGCTCCCGGACGATTGTTCAAGCGCAATTTTGAAGCTTTGCAGCCCTTCTCTGCAACGGAAGACATAAAAAAAATTATTCACCATTGTTGCATTTCAGTGCTAGGACATAATCAGTATGGTCGAGCTGATTACACTGAAATTTGTTTCAGATTTCAGTCACACAGTCAAAAAATTTATACACCATTGTCGCATTTCAGCGCTAGGACATAATCAGTATGGTCAAGCTGACTACACTGAAATTTGTTTCAGATTTCAGTCGCACAGTCAAAAAAATTATACACCATAGTCGCATTTCAATGCTAGGACATAATCAGTATGGTCGAGTTGATTACACTGAAATTTGTTTCAGATTTCAGTCGCTCAGTCAAAAAAATTATATACCATTGTCGCATTTCGGTGCTTGGACATAATCAGTATGGTCGAGCTGATTACATTGAAATTTGTTTCAGATTTCAGTCACACAGTCATCCTAACACGCTCGATAATCCACAAACACTTTGCACTATCCATGCAGACTTACCAAGCAGGACTGAGCTATCGTAATAAGATCCATCATTCTCCAGGGATAGGCCGGTGGTCCTATAGTGGACCATCAAGACTTGTTCTATTTTCATATACCAGTACTTCTCTTCATTGGAATATTTCATATTTGAAAATCTAATATTCAGAACGACAAGTTTCGAAATTTAGAACAATGGGGATACCAGAAACAGTTTCTAATATTCTGGTATATTTCCAAACAGCGTTTGTGTTCAGAAGCTCGGATATCTTCGAATTCTTTAAAAAAAAAAAAAATCCCGATATAGAAACTATCAGTACTGCCGTCTTGTGTTGGGGAATGAGAAGGATGGTAGTAGTAGACGGTACTAAAAAAGATATCTAAAAACGATCGACTGTTGTTTTAATTATCTCTTTCTGTAACCCAATTATTAACTATTTTAGTGCTACGGAACAGAATTCTAATGTCTTTCCTGCATTCTGTCACTGTTTGGCAAGTGAAATCATATGCCTATATTTCCCCTGATTCATAATATAATGCATTTAACATATATGATGCTGAACACACACACACACATACATACAAACAAATTACAAACAAACAATCCTTTTCATTTTTCGCTTCTAATCTAAGCATTTCATTCCCCGTGAAGCAGGGAAAGACATTGATAATAAGCAAGATTACTTAGACCAGCTAGTTAGACCAAAAACCCGTTACTCTTCATAAACAATTTATCAGAAGGAAGGTGAGACAAAAATGTATCAACATGCATGAGAATTTCGAACCTTCTTTTGCTCGATTTTTTCTCCTCTCATGTACCAACCCTGAAAAGAATAGACATTTGTTCTTCCCAGCCTCGTCTTGTGATTAGCATTACCTGTGACCCTTCAAACACTGGTTAGCATGAGCATTACCTTCGCCATTGATTTCAGGAGCCCTTTGGTGATAAGTGTTTATTAGCAATGATGATGTTGTCAGTGTTCCTATTCCTGACAACCATGACTTTTTTGTACTTTTCGTATCAAACTAAAATCCCAAAGATTATGTTTTTCCCTGTAATCACTGAGATGGACTTGATATTGTCAGCATTGTGTAGAGAATAACACGACACTGTGAATGAATAAGTATGACTTCAGGGTCCTTTTGTTTTTCACGTGTTTGCTATTGTATGACTTCAGGGTCCTTCTGTTTTTTGTTTTTTTGTTTTCACGAGTTTGCTGTTTGCTCCCGTGTACCTTGGCCTGGTTCTACAGTTTTTGTTTCTTTATACTTGCAGGGTGCCACCCGATCAACTCTTGAAGGAGAAGTTTCGGAGGACGCAGAGGCACAAACCGTCCACGCCCCTCACGCCCACATTTACACCCGCAATCACACCTGGCATAGCTCAGCCCACTTGGAGGCCGCCTACGCCCACGAGAAACCCGCAGAAGACGACAACGACGAGTCGCTCGTCCACTTCGACGGCGAAATCGAAGCCGATTTACACGAGTTTACGACGTTCGCGTCATATCCCACGACCTGAGGAGGACGAACTGCCGAAGCAGGTTCCCCCTCGACAACTTCCGAAGTCAGGACTTTTAGGCCATAGTTGCCCAACTGTTCGACTGTTCACTACAAACACTTTACTTTGGTCTCAGCCGCTAACCCACCAAAGTAATCCTCGGATAAAACCCAAAAGTAGTTTGATCCGAACAAGCTCTTTGTTCGA
>NC_134785.1:53807555-53842555 GCF_046742065.1 Oratosquilla oratoria | reverse complement strand
CTCCCATCTTTCATCGACACCCGAAAGTCACTTTCACTCTCCTCGACTTCCATAAATCACTCTTCTTTTTCTGTGGTATTTTGAAAAAAGAAAAAAAAAATCCTGCCTTTGTTTTGACTGCGACAAATCCTTTCCACTCTGGTTGACTCCCTAAAACCACTCCCATCCTCTTGGACTCCTTCGAAACTCTCACACTTTCTTTGGCTCTTAGCAATCACGCCATTTTTCTTTGACTCACAAAAACTTAATCCTTGTCTTAGTCACCACTCCAGAACAACTCTGTTCATCTCATCTTGATCGTGACGATATTATCTATTATTTATCTGTTTGTTTATTATTTGCTTGATTTTCATTTATCATTTATCTATCAATTTATCATTATTTGATATTTACCTGTTTGTTCATTACTTAATTATACCTATGCATTCATTTATTCATTATTATTTAGATTATTATAATTTTTATTTTATTTCATTGATTTATTGTTTTAATCTTTTATCTATTTATCATTATCATATTTTGTTCACGTCCGACCTAATTGTTGACCAAAAGGTCTCCTGTCGGCATGCTCCGCCTTTGTAATCCTTTGTAATCCTTTATATTTGTAAAATGTCAAAGAGTAACTGGCTTAATTGGCACACCGTATCCATTTTAGTTGTGACTAAAGACCGACGATTTTTTATGCAGCTGAAATGGGCAGTCTTCGGCCTGCTTAGGGTCTAAATCGATGGAGACTTCCTTCAGGCTGGAGTCCGTCCCTCAACTACATAAAATCGCCTTTTATCCTTAGCCAGAACAAGGTTAATAAGGTACGACTTCGTGTAGAAGAGAATTTGAGAATTTAAGCTTATAGGTTCTTTAGGTCGTTGTCTACAGATGACAACAAAATGTAAGATGGTGATAACAGTGGAAAAGATAACTAGATAGAGAGATGGAGAGAGAGAGAGAGAGAGAGAGAGAGAGCGAGAGGGAGAGAGAGAGAGAGAAAGATAGAGATCAGTTGGGCACTCTGGTAGGGGTTCAGAAAGTGTAGTATCTTCAGAAAATTGAGGACGACTATTCCTTCGTACAAGGAAAATCACGCCCAAGAGTTGAGGGAAATTTGTGAACGATTTCGAGGAGGGAACCTCTTTCGGCGGGCAGGTTTGGGTCACCATCAAGAAGCTATTACATAGGCGAGATACTGTGCCTGGTCCGGGGAGCGAGTGTCGGTCCACAGGCCTGCACCCGCAAAGATTGTGAGAAACTATGGCCTTTGTACTCATGAGGCGTAAACATAGCCAAACGCGCCACACCAATAGATAGAGTATCACTCCTACATTGCACTTTTTTTTTTTTTTGTGCTGTTTGGTATACAACCAGTCAGACCCTGTGTAGATGATCTAGCCCAGCGTTTCTCAACCTTTCTACCCTTGCGTAACCCTTAAAATAAATTGCATGTCTCAAGGAACCCCTGCGTGATAAAGAAAACACATATACCATATCTTTCTCATTTTATTTTCATCGTAATAATAGGTTAGATAGGATGATGTCTATATTACATTACTACAATAACCAAGAATATGTCGTGCGTGTTTAATTATATTGCGCATATGAAATTAAATAAAGAAATCAAAAGCGCATTAGCTTATTTCACTTGTTCTCGCGGAACCCTTAGGGACCTTTTGCGGAACCTTAGAGGGGGTTCACACTTGTCTAACGGTTCGTCAAACGCGGTTCGACAGACACGTGATGTGTGAACGGGGTATTTGGGGTTTAACCAACGTGTCCGACAACCAAATACCCCCGTTCACACGTTCACACATCGCTTTAAACACGTGTCTGTCGAACCGCGTTCGACCGTGTAAACCCCTTCTAAAGCGGCCCATACACGATCAATTATATTGCGCAATATCATTGTCAATTCAGAGTATTGACAATGAAATTGCGCAATATAATTGATCGTGTATGGGCCGCTTTAGGGTTCCGGGGAACATATGAATCTGTTTTCCCTAAAAAAGCATAGACTCAGAGGTGACTTGATACAGGTCTTTAAGATTTTAAAGGGAATTGACATCAAAAGGGACAAAATTTTCACAATGAATGAGAATCAGACAAAAAACAATGGTCTCAAACTGTCCGGAAATAGATTCAATTTGGAAGTAGGTAGAAACAACTTTGCCAACCGTGTAGTTAATGAATGGAATAAACTTCCTGCACAGGTAGCGCAATGTAGTTCAGTTCGAAGCTTTAAGAATCATTTAGATAAACACCTAAGCAAGATGCTGTAATGATTGTAATTTATATTGTTTGTTTTTGTTTTGTTATCATTTGTCTGTCTGATTTTCATTTATTAGTTATATGTCTGATTTATTATTATTTACTATTTACCTGTTTGTTTATTATTTAAATATACCTATGCATTTATTTGTGTATTTATTTGTTATTCACATTATTATAGTTTTTATTTATTATTTTATTATTAGTTTTTTTCGCATCCGACCTAGATATGGACCAAAAGGTCTCCTGTCGGCATGCTCCGCCTTTGTAATCCTTTGTAATTTGCGTGTCTGCGTCCCGTCGAGCGTGGGCAGTCGGGAGGGACGATGAAGCAGGCGAGGTCGTGGTTGCGACAGGAGGGGATCTCGTTGGACAGCTGAGGGGACTTGACCTTTTCATCCTGATGGTCGTTCCTTAGCTGAATGTCACTACATTGTCTCTGTTACAGAGGTAATTGTGTCGCTATGTCGCCTTCAGTTTAGTGTCATATATCGTTTATGTAGGGATTATGTACTTACGACGCTCACCCCACCCCCCACTCTTTCCTGCGTACTCTTTGTACGAGGTTCTTTCTCGTTTCGACACTGCGTGGCAGTATGGTAGCAAATAGTACTACTAGTCATGATGGCCTGGTTCAAAACCCTATTACTGTTGCACTTGATTATACATGTATATATTTATATATATATATATATATATATATGTATGTATGTATGTCTGTATGTATATATACTTCTGACGTGCTAGCGGAGGTTCGAGTTCTTAGCTGTACCACGTTTCAATTTCTGCATATATGCCTCCTCGAATTTCTTGATGTTGATGGCTAAGAATTAAAGTTAATTGTGGTTGACAAATGCATATATATGTATGTATATATACACACATATATATGTGTGTGTGTGTGTGTGTGTGTGTGTGTGTGTGTGTGTGTGTGTGTGTGTGTGTGTGTGCATGTATGTACAAATGTATATATATTAGAAGAACTTGCGAGCGCTTGTATCACTCAGTTAATGGTCACTCCCATATGAAATTGCACATTTGTACATACTTATGTAAGTACCAAAGACTCTCCATGTCCGCGGAGTGTTCGGCTATGACACTGCAGTAGTGGAGGGTCGGGTCTCAAAGGATTAGTGTTTGCGCTTGCCTGGCTGCCTGCATGCATGCAGCATCCATGCGGGCTTGAAACGCACCTGATCCCAAACAACTAGCAACTCCTAAAAACACTCCAAATGATCCCCCAAACTTACAAAGACGTAGAAAGGTGATGGTGATGGTGATGATAGGGGTGGTGGTGGTGATGAATTGTAGTTTCTCGGGAGAGGATTAAAAGAGTGTTTTGTGTCTCATGCGTAAGGTGAAGGTAGTGAGGAGTTTACACCATGAGACGCGTAACTGTAGTCAAACCTGTCGTCTTTGTGTTATACGCTAGGACTGCTGGGCCAGGTAACAGACACTATTGGGAATTGGAGAGAAGTACAGTATTCTACCCCACAACCACACATACGAACACACACACATACACACACACACACACACACACACACACACACACACACACACACACACACACACACAAATGGGACAGAAGAAATACAAGAGGACACGAGAAGAAACTTAAGAAAGACAGTTACAGAAGAGATCTGAAAAAAACAGCTTTCCACACAGAGTAATAGATACATGGAACAAATTGAAAGAGGAAACAGTGAGTGCTAAAACTATACATGATTTTAAGAAAGAACTGGATGCGGAAAGATACAACTGCGGGTCACTACGAGCATAGCTCTCCTCCCGCAAAATACAACTAGGTAAATACACACACACACACACACACACACACACACACACACACACACACACACACACACACACACACACACACACACACACAATGTATGAAAAAAAACACTGGGAAAATTAAAAGATTGGTGAGCTGACCTTTTTGTCTATTCAAGACATCCTCAGAGGCACAATAAAGAGAACAAGGGCAATATAACATACAGGAACTTTAATCATTGCATTGATTGGAATGAATCTGAAAAAAAAATGTCAAGTAAAAACATTATGCGTGTGTGTGTATACATACATATATATATATATATATATATATATATATCTATATATATATATATATATATATATATATATATACACATACATACATACATACATGAGTCGCTCCTTTCCCAGACCACAAACTCCTTATTTTGTTCCTATTTTCTACCACCTTAAACTTTCCTTTACCGCCATTGTAACTCTTCATCACAACCTCATTCCCAAGAATAGAATCATTGTGTTGCATGGTATCTGATACCTGTTATCAGAATTACACTAAGTTCTTTTTAATTCTCGTCCCTTCATTATTCCGTCTACACCTGGAGAACGCATTTCCGATTATCCGCGGGTTTTCCAAGCCCCACAGTTCCCTTGGGTCAGCGTTTCTCAACCTTTTTACCCTTGTGTGACCTTTAAAATAAATGGCTTGTCTCAAGGAACCCCTGCGCAAAAAAAAAAAAAAAAAAAAAAAAAAAAAAAAAAAATATTCCATATCTTTCTCATTTTATTTTCATCGTAACAGTAGGTTAGATAGGATGATGTCTATATTACATTATTACTATAACCAAGAATATGTCGTGCGTGTTTAATTATATTAGGTATATGAAATTAGATAACAAATCAAAAGGGCATTAGCCTATCTCACTTGTTCTCGCGGAACCCTTAGGGACCTTTTGCGGAACCTTAGGGTTCCGGGGAACCCTGGTTGAGAAACGCTGCCTTGGGTGACCGGCCGTCGTAGGTAGATATCGGAATGGTCGAAGGAACAGTATTACCTCCACGAGTGCGTCAGCACGGGACGGATCCTGATGCAGGACGGCAAGGTAATGCGTGATCAGGTTCGGAATGGACTGAAAGGGAGAAGAGGGTCTGAATTGCCTAATTACTTAAATTTCTTGTATCGAATCCCACGTGTATAGAGTCGCTTTCTGCTTCTAAGTATTACGACTGACGTCGTCTAGGAATCTGTGGGTGACCCAGGTACCTTTGGGTGTAGTAGATTTACGATGTGAGTGAGGAGGCCCATTTTACGACCTCGTAGGCTTGGTCGTATCGTAAGATTTCGGCGTGAAGGACGATCCAGCTATCCAGGAAATGACCCGTTGCAGTAGTGCATATAAGTGAAAAAAGATATATATGAGTAAATTATTACATATAGTCATTCCCACCAACCTCTATCTCCTCTTCCTCCACCTCCTCCTCCTCCTCCTCCTCCTTCTCTTTCTCCTCTTCCTTCTCAACTTCTCCTCCTGCTCCTTCTTCTCCTCCTCTTTCTCTTCCTCTTTCTCCTCCTCCTTCCTCTCCTCCTCCTTCCTCTCCTCCTCCTCCTGCTCCTTTTTCTCCTCCTCCTCCTCTTTCTCCTCCACTACCACTACTTCCACCACCTTCATCACCATAATCGTTGCCACTATTACCAGGATCATAATATGTACCACTGATATTCACATTTTCACTCTCAACACCCCTGTTATCCTTTACAACCTTTACACTTACTACGCATTACTAATACTATTAGTCCTTGTACTATCACTCCTACAAATAGTACTAACCTTGCGTCTACCATCACTGCTGACCATCACATCCTATCACTGCCACCGTTACAACTATCATCAACACAAGTACTACCCTCTACACTACTGGCATAACTATAACTACTAGTATAACTATCATCACTACTACCACAAACACGACTACTACTACCACCACTACAGCAAATACTATTTCTATGACTGCAACAGCTCATAGTCAGCTGCTACAGTTATATCACTGCTCTTGTTACTGTAGTTTCTGCTGTTACTAATATTACCACAAATGCCAATAATACTGAGGATCAAACGGAGCTGTCAATGTCATCCCCGCCCTTTTCTGTGATCGCTGTTGATCGAATAAACTTACAATACAATATCTGATGATCAAGTTCTTCTTGAAGACACTAATATTCCTTTCTGCACCGACAAACTACCTTGGCTTCACAAGTTAGAAACTGTACACTTAGAATGATAAATTATTAAAGAAATTGTCGAAAATGTTTTGACTGAAGGTCGAAAGTCGACAGCACTTGCCCTCAAGGAAACAAGAATCTATTCTGCAAATCAGGGAGGTTATCACAAGTAGAAATGTATAAATTCTTAAACGAATTGCACGTTTGTCGAATTTCTTTCGTTCAACCGACTACGACAAGCACAGAAAACGAGAGGTAGGGATGTTGTGACGGAAAGGTTTGCTCGGGAAGGACACTGACCAGCCTGCAGGACACTGACCAGCCTGCAGGACACTGACCAACCTGCAGGACAACTGACCAACCTGCACCTGGGAATTCCAATATTTTCACCGCCACAATTTCTATCATTATTTCCATCATCACAATTATAACTACAACTAATCACTAGTAATACAACAATTATCAGGTCTACAACCTCTTCTCTCTCTCTCTCTCTCTCTCTCTCTCTCTCTCTCTCTCTCTTTGTCTCTCTCTATCTATCTCTCTCTCACACTTTCTCACTCTCTCTTTGTCTCTCTATCTCTCTCTCTGTCTTTCTCACTCTCTCTTTGTCTCTCTCAATCTATCTATCTATTTACCTCTCTTTCTCTCTCTCCCTCTCTCTCTCTCTCTCTCTCTCTCTCTCTCTCTCTCTCTCTCTCTCTCTCTCTCTCTCTCTCTCTCTCTCTCTCTCTCTCTCTCTCTCACTCACTCTTTCTCATTCTCTCATTATCTCTTTCTCTCTCTCAATCTATCTATTTACCTCTCTCTCTTTCTCTCTATCTACCTCTCTCTTTCTCTCTCTATCTATCTCTCTCTCTCTCCCTCTCTCTCAAGAAAAAATAAAATAAAATAACGTCCCTTTATCCACACTACTCTTATTGTCCTCCCTATATACTGTAACCAACTCCTCCTCCTTCTTATCCTTAACATCACTTCTTTCATTTTTTCTTTCTTCTATGTCTTATTTCTCATTATTCTTCTCCTGCTGTGTCTTATTTCTCATTCTTCTTCCCCTGTTCCTCCTCCTCCTCCTCCTTCCCAACATTCTCCTTCTACTCTTCCTCTCTTCCTCTAATCCTCTTATCTCTCCTTTATCCTCTTTTTGGGGTCTTATCATCTGGCTGTATTAGACGGAAACACGAACAACTACACACACACACGCACGCACGCATGCACGTACACATACACACACACACACACACCCACGCACACACACAGACACACACACACGCACACACACAAACATGCATACACACACAAACATGCACACATATATACACACATACACACACACACACACACACACACACACACACACACACACACACACACACACACACACACACACACACACACACATTCGAACTCGAACTGCTGCTACAGAGGTCCAGATTCGAATCCCGCCCAGGGCAGAAATAATTTCAGTATCGCTGCGGTGCGAGTCGTTACTCCAACTCTCGTGGGCGGGGAGTTTGGGTGTGCGTGCAAGGTCATAGCATTATCCATAGATTGATCATATATGAGCTCTGAGCTCTCTTCCGGGAGGGTAATACCTGTCGATCGCGAATCCAACACGTGATCCAAGACCATTGTGAATCACACACACACACATACATACACACACACACACACAAACACACACATACACACACACACACACACACACACACACACACACACACACACACACACACACACACACACACACAAACAAACAAACGCACGCACACACACGCACATCACAAAACTGTATCCAGCAAGATTAATTTCAGTACTGTAAACTACATCGAAATACAGTAAATACAGTTATCACAACCTGATGAAGGTTTTATTTATTACTGACGTTCCATTATTAATTGGAAATTTTATATATAACTTAACCATTGACTTTTTTATACTTGGACGATCCCTCAATTATGCCAATTTTTTTTTTTTTTTTTTTTTTTTTTTTTTTTTTTTTTTTTTTTTTTTTTTTTTTTTTTTTTTTTTTTTTTTTTTTTTTTTTTTTAACCAATCCCATAGCTCAACATTTTCCCTTTTCTTTGGGACCAGCCTTCTGGTGGAAAAAGACTACAGCCATCGTGTTCCCTTGTTGGTAGAGCTTAAACTCGACGGTGGTGGATTGAGCCTTCTGTATCCTCTTTATCCTATCCTAATATTTTTGGTTCTTTAATCCCCACTCATAGATAGTGGGAGTTAGACAAACTTCTAAGTTGAAGAATTTTAGAGTCCCTATAGCTTAGTTGGTAGAGCTTCGGCTTAGCATCACGCAAGGCCCCGGTTCGATTCCCGGGGTGACTATCGGAATTATTTGATTGACATACGCCGTCAATGGTGATTCTAATCATATATATATATATATATATATATATATATATATATATATTATATTCGTATACCAAAGGCTTTTTCCCCCTTATAAGAGAGGTAGCCAAAAAACAAAGGCAAAAACCACTCCCACCCATTCCATCCCCAACATACCGAGTATTCCACTCCCCTATACCGTCTTCCTTCCCTCTTATCTTGGCACCTCCTGGATGACGGGTCATCCCTGCATCTCGCAAGACACCACATCCACAGCAAGGCCGCTTCATTAAATCGGCGACCCCCCCTCTCCATTGGTAGCCGAAATATAGAATCTTCTTTTATTTGAAGTTTATTTTGCTCCGACTGTGGGTTTCTTGTGTTATTTACAAATATGCTTCTACATTTCTGTTTAGATATGTATATATATATATATATATATATATATATATATATATATATACTGTATATGTATATATATAAATATATATATATATATATATATATATATATACATATATATGTCCTATCACTTCTACTTTTTTGTACTTTCCTGAAGAGGGCTGCATCTGGCAGCCAAATATAAAGATTCAACGTTCCCCCGAGTTTACTTGTACTCCGACTGTGGTTTCTCTATGTGACTTACAAATGTATTACTACGTTTCTCTCCCCTCCTCTTTCCAGCCTATATCGGGAACTGAGGCCTTTTGTATATACGTTGTACATGTACATGCCTTCCTCCTACCAGATCCTGAATAACATGCGTCTCCCTTTCGTTCTTTTTGAGGCCTTTTGTATATACGTTGTACATGTACATGCCTTCCTCCTACCAGATCCTGAATAACATGCGTCTCCCTTTCGTTCTTTTTTGTACAGACCGCCTCGCTAGTGGCGTTACGTCGAGCCGACGGAGAAGGAGCGGCCTCCAGGCACGACGACCGACGTGAGCAGCTTAGGAAAAGGTACTCGGCGAGACTTCCAAAGCTACAGAAGTTATACTGCCATCATTCTTTTTTCTCGCCTTTTTCTTCTTCTTTTACTTTTTTTGTGTGTGTGTTGTGTGTGTGTGTGTGGTGTGTGTGTGTGTGTGTGTGTGTGTGTGTTGTGTTGTGTGTGTGTTGTGTGTGTGTGTGTATGCGTGTGTGTGCGCGCGTGTGTGTAATAATAATGATAATGAAAGGTATATTTCAATAGCAGTAATACACTAACAATAATACAATTCAAAAGATGATTAAATATATTAAAACTTAGAGTATATACACGGTGCGAGTTTACACTGAGTTGATTATGTGCACAATGGATGGGATGGCACTGTTTTTGTCGCGGTCAGTCCTTGGCGCCTTGATCGGTACGAGCCTATTTCTATGCCTGGTGGCGTGGCGAGGTGGTGGAGCGTCGGGAGGGAGGAAGTGACGGTGTGTGTGTGTGTGTGTGTGTGTGTGTGTGTGTGTGTGTGTGTGTGTGTGTGTGTGTGTGTGTGTGTGTGTGTGTGTGTGTGTGTGTGTGTGTGTGTGATTCACCATGGTCATGGATCACGTGTTGGACTCGTACCCGCTCCAACCCATTTCATCTCCACCCATTCTACTCCCATCCACCATCCCTTTTCTCCCTCTCTTCTTAGCTCCTCGTGGATGAAGGGACATCCATGTCTCTCGCTCACTGCAAGCACTACCTTTACCTCAAAGTACTCGCATTCTCCATTTCTTATTCTAACACAGGCTGTACTACTCTCGTATAAATTCTTGGCTGTCCTTAACAGCTTTCCCCCAATCCTATATATCAGCAAAACTTCCCACAGTGCCCTCCTGTCTACCCTGTCATACACCTTTTCCAAATCCATAAATACCCAAAAACATCCTTACCTTTTCCTAAACTTTTCTCACATATCTACCTTACCGCAAAAATCTGATCCACGTAACCCCTGCCTTTCTTAAAGCCACATTATTCCTCACCAATTACTCCTCTGTTCCTCTCCCGATCCTCTTAATTAAAACCCTTCCATAAGCCTTCCCAACTACACTCAACAGACTGATCCCTGTACAATAAACACATTCACATTTGTCCCCTTTTCACTTGTAAAGCGAAAGTATACAGGCACTCCTCAAATCCTCCAACACTCTACCCTCATTTAGACGCACATTAAACAACCTCACTAGTCAGTCCAGTATTACCTTCTTCAGACACTCTCTATAACACCCATATAACCCAGGTGCCTTACCTACTCTGATCATTTTCAAAATTACTTGTTCATAATATTTTCTTATTTTTCCTCCATTTTCCTCTCCCATCACCATGATTTTCTTACCGTGTCCCACTGATTGGTAAGATAATAATAATAATAATAATAATAATAATAATAATGATAATAATATATCTCTAAAATATTCTGCCTATCTTCCCCATACCACCTCCTCTTTCGTTAACATCTGTCCGTCTGCTCCTTTTACCGTTTCTTCTTTGCTTGACTCACCTCCCCTTTCTCTCTTAACTTCCTTTCAAAACATCCTTTTATCATTTTCAAAATGTTTTACCATGCTCCTCCCCATTTTACATCTGTTCTCTTTCTTGCCTCTTTTTTCTCTCTCTCTTCTCTTCTTTTTCCATTGCAACGCGCATATGTTTCTCTCGTCCTACTTTGCAACCAGTCCCTAAATGTTCGCTTCTTCTCTTCTACTACCTTCTTCATTTCATCATCCCACCACTCACTACCCTTCCTTCTATTCTTTCCCACCCTCCATGTTCCACATACCATCTTTGCACACCTTGTCACTCCCTCAAAGCTTTAATACATAAGGACGTATGATATTTTCATTATTATCCATAATTACCATCTACACCTTTTGAAAACAGAGGAAGTGGTATGATTTAATATACGTTATTTTTTATACATGTAAAAGTATTGGTTATCAAAATGCTCTTGTTCATGTTGACAAATTTACTAGAGCACCGATCAACACTGACAACTACACGGGATGAATTCAATACGCTCTCCCACCGTACAAAGTGCGTTCACTTTTTTTTTTCCTTCTTTTTCATCGAACTGTTCATGCAACCTCTTCCTTTTCCGAATTCACCCTACTCTTCATCTAATTATCCCTACAGTTTATCAGCTTCTTTCAACCCATATTTTGCAGCCTAATTCACCCTACTCTTCATCTAATTATCCCCACAGTTTTTCAGCTTCTCTCAACCCATATTTTGCTGCCTTTGACGCTACTGTTATCTCCTCAACTGGGTACTGCACACCATCCTCCAGTCTCTCTGGATACCCTCTTCTCTTATCAGCATCTCGTCGCTTTAAACTATCTAGCACTGACACTTTTCATACTTTCAACATATTTCCTACTTTCTTTCAGCTTTTATTTCTCTGTTTTCTTTTTATTCCAGCTGAAAGCTCTCATTCATATATCTTTTTCATTTCCAGGGTTGCTGGTAAGCCACATGTTTATCATTCACATGTAAATGTTTTTCAAAGTATTACTTCAGTGCTTGCTCTTGTGAATTGTACCACCAATCTTCATTTACGGCAAACAGGAACTTTCTCTTGTTCATTGGCATGCTTTGGATACTTTAGTTCAAGTACATATATCTTTTTATTCCTACCATTCTTTTTAGTTTTCTTTATATCTCATCTTGTTTCCTAATCTGAGCCCGACAGCCAGAATGAAAAAGGAGAAACACCACTTTGACACCAATATCTTCCTCCCTTTTCTTTATTCCTACCATTCTTTTTATTTTTCTTTATATCTCTTCTTGTTTCCTAATCTGAGCCCGACAGCCAGAATGAAAAAGGAGAAACACCACTTTGACACCAATATCTTCCTCCCTTTTCTTTATTCCTACCATTCTTTTTAGTTTTCTTTATATCTCTTCTTGTTTCCTAATCTGAGCCCGAAAGCCAGAATGAAAAAGAAGTACCACTTTGACACCAGTATCAATAGAACAGCCTGGCGACAACAAAAAGAACAAAAAATAATGCAAAATAGGCTCCAGCCTCTCTCCTTTAAGATTTACCCCCAACTCTCAGGTATCCTCTCCGTTTGTACATCTAATCACCTTACTTTTATCCACATTTACCGTCAACTTTCTCCTATTGCATACCTTCCAAAACTCCATCTGGTGAAGGAGTGCCACAGAGAAGAACAGAATAGCCTCGCGGGAGCCGAAATAAGAGGGGAAAAAAAGGACACTTGGAATGGGGATGCCTCAGAAAATGGAGGTCGAAATCCTCTCATCCATCCTCTGAAGGAGAGCCTTCGGGGCTCTTGGAGCGCGAGTCTTATTAATGCACTGCGCGGTGCAATCGACATTCTGGCAGCTGCAACACCATCCACGCAGTGCAAGCAGTCGCGCCACTTGTTCGCGCAGCTGTTGTAACCAACCCTCTGGGGAGAGATAAAGTCAAACAGAACATATCAAAGTGCAATGGAAACAGAACTCTGTCATTAGGTCCAACTTTAGGTTTATTTCATAACGTCTTGGCCCCTACCAGGACTTCTTCAAAGAATGCACACTCTCTACATTCTAGCTTGGTAGGGACGATACGTTTGATAATAAAGACTCCCATTCTTGACAGTATTTAGTTTATCACCTTACCACTCATTTGTTTTCCACGCTTCGTCAGAATGAACATAGCTTAGGCAGACTCTTGTGGCCGCCATACAACACGTAGAGAATACCAAAGCGGGTTAGGTAACACAGCATATGAGATATATCCATCCCACCAGGCTACCTTCATAGTGTGCAAACGTCTTCCTAGACTGCATAACACAGGCAACGCGTAAACACGAACACAGCATCTATTCGGAATTTGAGAACCTTCGACGAGAGTCTGAGAAGACGATCAGTTTCCCCATTTAGCATAAGAGCAAACTGACACCCAGGCGACACAGGCAACGCAGGCAACGCAGCACAGCAAAGGCAGACTTCCTGTTAGTGAACTGAAGCACAGTTTGAACTTCTGTCTCACTTTTAATGGAACAGAATTTAGTATCTTTCGGCAATGACTAGCACTTCTTGTCTTGACGAATATGTGGCGCCGAAGAGGTGCGGTCACAGAGGTGGTAGAAGAGATATTTGAGGAAGACTGCATGAAGAAGGGGTGCTAAAATCTAAACGCTTTATGTTCAGTACAGACTACTCTCCAGTCACGAAAGAATGATCTGTAACCGTAGGAATGTCACTAAAGTCCATTGATAATGACTTCATAAAACTTGTGCACTCAATACTCCATATGGGAGCTATTTGAAACAGTAACTCTCCTTTTGCAGGAAGAGTTTTTTGACCTCCTCACTACCACTTATTCTCTTCAAATCAAAATAATATATTGTGCAATCCTTTGTGTGCGTGTGTGTGTGTGTGTGTGTGTCTGTGTGTCTGTGCGCGCGTGTGCATGCTCCTTTCGATAAGGCTTTCCAGCTAAGAAAAGTCTGTACACCTATGCATTGTGTTAACAAATGAACAAGACGGTAGTTAATTCGTTCCACAGATCCTTCAGCCTCATTTATTTTTTGATTGTAAGCAAATTTTAGTATGATGAATAAGAGTTACTACTGCCATATTTGAAATTTTCTTCTTACAGCTTGCAGAAGAAGTACATAAGTTCTAAAATTATGCCCTTTATTGCAGAGTGTTAGAAGATCTCACGCGACGTGGGTCTGGACGGACATCTTTGGAACGCGAAGTGATGGCCGAGGAACTTCTTGCTAGGCTGACACCCACCGGGGACCATCCTAAACTGGAAGAGCCGTCTTTCCAGTACAGCAAAGGCGGCCCACGTCTGCATCGGCAAGACAGCCACCGGACCCAACACCAGAGTTCCTTTAACCACGACCACGACATTCAGAACGCTGCACAGGAACAGAGACATGATAGTCGCCCTCACAATCACAGCAACATCCAGAAACACACGGGTCACAGACATCGACACAAATATGACTTACTTCAACACTCCCGTGGCCACAGACCGATTCATTCCTCCGCCTCCTCTTCCTTTACGCCATGGGAAGGTGAAGGCCCTGTCTCTGATGTAAAAGGAGAAGGTGGAGGAGAAGGAGGAGAGAATGGTTCGGCTCAGGGAGACAGGAGAGAGGATGGAGTCGGGTATAAGGAAAGACAAATTTTCGAGGTCAAAGGAGGACATTTTTCTCCGCGTTCTAGTAGCCATCATGCCCACAAGCTTCCACCTCCACCACTATCTCCACCACTGTCACTGCCTCTATCACCGCCACCACCACCGCACTCTTCCGACCTCCACCGTCGAATCATGGAAAAGTCATCATCCACGCCCTCGTTGTTCAAATGGTCCCCTTCGAGGTCGGCTTCTTTAGAGGACAACGAGAGAAACTTGGAAGTCTCTAGGTCGCCATCTTCGCATCCTAAGAACCGTGATCTAGGGTTTTCTTCAAGATCCCGCGTGTTCCCTTGGACCTCCGAAGTGAGGCCATCCCCCACGCCCCGCTACTCAACAGAAGACCTTTTCCGGATGGGCGCGCAACCTCAGCAGATCCCGCGCAGACATCTGACGAGTACAACTTCGAGCGGACTCTTAGATGTCGGAAATGAGTCTCTGTCTATCCTAGCAACCGCGGACGAACAAGAACCAGAGGAATCTCTGGGAGAAATTATAGGTAACGAAGCCGGTGAAGATGACTTTGACAACGAAGACGACGATGCAGAAGTAGAGTACGAAGAGGAAGACGATGACGACAGAGTCTATGACGAAGGTAAACAAGAAATTGAAGAAATACTGGAGGAAATCAACATGAAGAAGAGCATGATGCAGTTGTACCTAGAGATGGAGGAGCCCCTGGATGAACGGAAAGTCTCACGTCGAAACGCTAAGCACGCGGCAACGGCCGAGGACCGCCAGAGGAGGCGGGAGAGGAAAAGGAAGCGTGAACGGAAACGCGAAGAGATCCGGGGGGAGAGAGAGAAGAAATTGGCCGAGAGGCCCAAAACAGATTACGATAGATTCCAGCATGTGGACGACAACGGTGATGTATACATGGACTGCTGCCCGTCCAAGATGGTGGTGGGGTTGAAAATGGTGGGCAAGAAGGCTGATGGAAACACGGCCGTCGAAATCAACCCAGACCAGCAGTTCTTCTACGAGCGCGTTTGCCTGGAGGAGTTTCTGGGGAAGGAGTGCCTCTTTCCTGCTCGAACCATACGCAAACACGCAGCCACACGTTGCGTTCAACTGTACTCGCATTCGCAAGCCCTCGTACGTACATACCAATCAAACGATACCTGGAAGGTAGACTATATCCAGGTGAGATCAGGGTGCTCGTGCCAGATTATGGTGTCCAAAAAGACGAAGAAGAGGAAGAAGAAGAGAAAGAAGAAGAAGATGAAGAAGAAAAGAGTTGAGAAAAGATGAGACCGAGCGACAGGTGTTATATATAGGTGACCATATATTCATTCTATGTAGTTGGAATAGCCAATAACGTGACCTCACGAAAGGAGACGTCACGTCCTTAGGTAAACATTCTTGGCCCACAAGTAGCAAACAGAAAGTCACGACGACGCCTTGAAGAGTTGCTGTTATGATCGAGGTGGGAAACACCTTGCCGCTGCACCGCGTATAGCATACATGGTGCCACGTGGCTGAGTATTAATCCTCAGTTAGATCGACTAGACACATAGTAATTCTTAGCCGGGAGGTCTGTTAGCGGACTCCTTTTCAGGAGTCTTTAGAGGTTCACCAAGGGGTCTACATAGCAAAAAATAACATCATAGCATTGCGATGACCCCTTGGAGACCAAAAAACGAACTTTTTTCAATCATGAGGGGGTCTCCGTGTGCAAACTCGTAGGCCTCACAAGTGTGAATGAAGGGAAAAGATTTTAAGAACCACGGAAGTATAGTAAGAAAACGTCACGTTGCTTGAATCTCGCACAGCATCGGTACTGACAACGACAACGACCCCCCCTTCAGTCTGTAATCTAACTTTCTGGACGGACTTGAAGATCCTAGGCTTATCATATGAATAGTTGCCAGCCTCCGGAGCCCCATCGCCAGTTCTAGTAACACACTTATTACCTCATAACTCAGCCTCCGTACGGTAGCAACTGTCGTACTCCTCTGGAGACAATTACGTCACGTCGGCGCCTACAGTGTCGCAGCGTCGAGCAACAATGCTATGTAGTGTTTGCTTGAAGGGTAACTAAGTTCGAGGCTGATATTGCATCTAGTTTATTTTATAGTTGTTTAATTTCGTAGGGATTTCCGTTGGGAGACTAAGTTTCCTTAATTACAGAACTAATTTTCCAGAGTAATGTTCCACAAAAATGATAAAAAGGAAAATACAACCGATGAGAATATTCCTATAGTAGACAGTTGACTGCCGAACGTGGTCAATACAGTTCTACCTTAGAATATTGCGTAGAAAATGTTTTACTTTCAGGCGGTGTTTTTGTATGTTTTTAATACTATGTCACTGCCAACACGCTACAGCACTGTCGGACTGCTTGTAGATCTCGGCCTGTAGGGAGTTAGGTGTTCCTTGCCTGTTTTGAATCCCGTTTTGATGTCTTGCAGCTCTCTCAGTCCTATCTCGTCCCTAAGAAGAGGGAGATAAGATCCCGAAACGAAACTCAAAATCAGGAAGAAGGAGAACCAACTTCTACCTCACCATTTCCAAGTGGTGTCCCACGGAAATGCCGAGAGTGGGGGAAGCAACTGAAACTGACAGTATATTCAGTCACCGGCGATGGTGCGCACAGGAGATGGTGACCTTTGGAACCCGTTAGCCACGATCCACACAGGTAGCGGTGTAGGCCCTGTGGTCGCCCTGTGTCAGGATAGGGAGTAATACAGTTCGGCAGCAGCTTACACGGCTGAGCAGCCCTATTCAGGATCCACTCTGTTCACCACACATGAGGAAGGGAGCTAGAAAAGGTGCCCTAAACATAACTATATCACATAACAATCCCCCCTCCCCCTACCCAAACCGAACGAGGAGTTACAGCAATTCTCATCTTCAGCTTTTTTTTTTCTATTTTGCTCAATAACCATATGAATATCCACCGCAACCTGAAATCGCTAAAATAACTATCACATCAAGACCACCCGTACCAACACAATCTCCCACACCAATGAAACCTCAGCTGTCTATCAAGAACGTAGCAAATGTTCATATGATCCCCATCCATTGTGTAAAACAATGGGAGACCTGCTATCGACACTGGATAACGCTAACCGTCTCCTTTCCACAACAGTTCCTAACCGAGCCACCCTTGGCTATTTCCTTCAATACACCCTTGCCTTACCCTTTAGCCACCTTAACAAAAGATTAAATGCCAACTAAAATCATCTGACAAGAATCTCTCTCCGACTTATCAGCCCATTCAACATATACCCCTACAGCTCCCGATCGATCCATGGAGTGGGCTACGCAGTAATATCCCAAACTGAAACAAGATCTGGATCCCTACCCTCCGCTCATCGCCTCAACCTTCACTGCTGAACTCTTTGCTATCCTCGCTACTTTATACATTACCCGCACCCCCTCCCTGCATCGTGTATGATCATATCAGTTGCACGAAGTTCCCTACAAGATATCTCCCGCCTCGAGTCCCGGCCACACACTGGTCCACACAATCCACTCATGAATCCCGCTTCAAATTTGTATCCTTCTGCTAGGTGCTATCTCATGAAGGCATCCTCGGAAACGATGATGCCAGCAAGACGGTTCGAAGGACACTATCCACCTCTTTAGATGCCAGTAACAGATTATTACCATTACCCAGTCCTTTGTTCAGTGGTGTTAAACATCTGGCAAGGACGCTGGAAACAACACCCAACAGATCATCTAAAAACAATCAAATCCCACATACATCCATGGCTGTCCTCATATCAGCATAACCGACGATTTTAAATAGTACTAGTGTACCTAAAAACAGGATATTCCCGACTTACACATGGCCACCTCATAACAAAAAACGATCCTTCCAACTCACCAATGTAAAGCTCCCCCCACAATATCACATACACAACTAGCAATGACTATACCAAATCCTGGGCGACAAAACACCAACACCTCCATCATTTCCCCCACAATATCCTACTAATTAACCCAACCTATGAAACATAAGACAACGCACGATAGTGGCGCGATATTGTCCAAAAGGATAGAAGCGCTGGGTGTATTACAGTTCGAAAAAGCAACAGCAACAGCTTCGGCCTGCAAATGAATGGGCAACCTTTGTGCAACTAGGAGCGTATTATTATCTTGTCATCTATTTTGTACTGCATGTATGCTCCGTTGAATTTTGTCTTTGTCGCCAAAGTAGTTATAAAGTTCTTGTTTTATGTGCCTCGCTGTGGCGGTCCTGAATGCTCCCGTGCTGTTGCTCTCCGTTTGCGGATGTGCTGCCTATTTATTCGGGGTAGCACCACCATCACCCGGTGAAGTAAACCTTTAATTAACCCCCAAATAACAAATATCAGGCGGCCATCATGACTTTGGCGACTATGTAAATACGCCACTTCTTTCTTTTCCTTAACTTACTGACGATGTTGGAGGGCTGAGCACGCAAAACAAAAATGGCTTCAGGGGCGACTGCATGTTCGAAAGGGTCAAGGATCTTCAGCTTTGGGTAACGCATGCGCACAACAACTAGACGCATTAGAGCACAACTATTGAGAGGAAGGGGAAGTCACGTATTCTAGGTCCAAGACGGGAGCCTAAGGGGTCAGAAAGTAGAAGAGTAAAATTCATGTAACCTCACACCCCCAACGTCAACCCAATTTATTTGTGTATCCATATTTTTCCTAGTCAACCTTGAGCTTGTATCTGCTTTCCTGTTTCAGTGCTTGTACTGTATGCGTGTCTATGTGCGTGATCTGACGCCTGGTTATTGTGTAACTGCTTGATCCACACTTGCCGAGAAAAAAGGCACAAATTGACCTTCTTTTAAAACGGAGAGTCTTTTAAAACATAATTAAGTCGTCTAGCGTTAGTCAAAGCAAAATCTTTTGACTAGTAATTTGGCCGGAAAGGGCGAGTCACTCCGTAACAAAGTGGTTTCCGATTTTGTAAGTCAGGCTCCTTCGAAGATGACATAAACTGAACAAATCTGGAAGAGCTTTTTCAACCAGCCGTTTTTCAGATTTCTATTGGTCATTGTGAATTAGAATCTATTGTAATCATCATTATTTTTTCTATTCTTATCACCAGCATTGTTGTTAGGGGGTGGAGACTTCCTCTGCTTGTTATGAATCCCGTTCTGAGATTTTACAGTCCTCACCACTCCGTCTAATGACCAAGAAGAGGGAGGCAAGATTACGAGGCGGGATTCGAAAGCAGCTGAAAGAAAACCAAATACTGCCTCACCACACCTCCACGTAGTGCCCCTGGTTTCGATTCCCGTCCAGGATGTGATGCTGAAAGTGAGGCAGTGACTGAGACTGACAGTAAATTCAATCACAGTCAAACTTTTCTCCCACTAGCAGTAACTTCATTATTCCAACTGAAAAAGGCTTCCAGCGATAGTGTGCCATAGTAGAAGCAAGATCAATCTCTGGAAGCTCTTAGAAACAACCCACACGGGCGGAGGTACAGATCCATTGGACGCTGTGTAGTGGAATAAGAGGAACAGCAGTTTGGCAGCAGCCTGTGCGAATGAACATCCTTTTTTCAGTATCCACCCTGCTCATCCCGCGTAGGGAAGGATATAGAAAAGGTGCCTCAACCATAGCCCCTTCACTCCAACCTGATTGGGGAGCTGCTCCAAGCTAGATCAGCCAAGTTTGGCATGAACAATAATAATAACAAAACAGTAACAGCAGGGACGAAGCAGCTGCCTTATTAGAAACAGAGTACTTCTACTTAACTCCCACCCCGCATCGCGACACTTTCTTGTAAAGGCAGTAAAGAGGCCCACCCCCAAAAATCGAGAATAATTTGCAATTGTAACACCGGAGCAATTGCCCATCCTCCCAATAGAGGCTAATAATTGCCATCATCAACGTTCTCAACAAACCTAAAACTATGACTACAACCCTTATCCCACTAAGTGACATTGCATTCCTGAGCCTACCCACCACAACAGGCCACAAATTTGACAACACCAAGATGAAATGGACCCTGACTTCCACTACACTATGTAACTCTCCTTGACATCTCAATACTTCCACTAGACCCAGCTGGAATGAGAAGATAATGTCAAGTTCAAACACACCCTCATCCACCCCTCCTTCCCCAAACAACACTCAAACACATTAACAAAACTTCCGACTGCAGCGACCAACAAACCCTACATCAGGCCCCACTGATATGGAGCTGCCTAGTGTATTACGGAGCTGCCTAGTGTATTACGGAGCTGCCTAGTGTATTACGGAGCTGCCTAGTGTAGGCCTTATGGTCTCTTGCAGTCTCCTTCATTCTTATGTTCTTATGGCACACGAAATCGACCACCATAACCAATCTAAATAACAGTGCACTCCATCATACTGTGGAATTACCGATGACACCTCCCAAATTGGGGAGATATGTGGATCCTTTTCCAATAACACAATTCTGATTACATCTCTTTATAACTAGTAGCACACGCACACACATCACCTAAAAGGATATTCCGTATATCCTCTCTCCCTACATAAGCCAAATGAGGAGGTGCAACAATCCTCACCTGCACAGGCATTTAACCACCCACTTGCACACTACACCCCGCGCCAAGCAACTGCAACCAAAACTTTCCTATATAGTTTAATAACAATCTACTCTCCATATCTCCCCACACAAGAAAAAGAATATTTCAGAAACAATATCAAACCTCCTTACCTAACTCTCCCCCTCCCTCCGTCTTCTACTAAGAAGAGTCAAACATTTTATTCTCTATACAACACAGACTAACCTGCAGCCTTGCCCAAACAATGACCTACAGATCCATTGTCCTAATACTTTGTTTACCAATGTGCTACCCAACATCCGCAACCTTGATGATCCTTGCAAATTAGAAAAGTTTTGAATTACCAACACACGACCGCAACATCAAAAGACTACTCAACAATTCGCATAACACTGGCTTATCTCACAAACCACATAACATCAGCAGTATCAATTACAAAGTACTCACCATTTACAACATCCAGACTGCGCCACCACCCAAAAGGTACAAAAATGTCCTTTCGTCCCTTTCAAAGCAACTCCATAATTTTAAGAGCATAAGCCCAACAAAACATACGCCAAACACGCTGAAACTTATGGCAAAACTATATGGAAACTTATGGCAAACCTCCACTCCTTTATCAATAACATAGTCTTCCAGTCAATAATGGCAATCATGAGAACAACCTTAAACCATCTAAAAACAATCATACCCCACATACACTCGTGGCTGTCCTCACATCAACATAACCGACGCTTTAATAAAGTGTTATTGTGCTGAAGAGTTGGGCATTCCCATCCTCAAGCATTGTCACTTCATGTCCGATTTATACAACAATCATTTACTCAGTCATATATCCCTTCAAACAACAATGACACTACACTAAATCCGGGCTATAAAATGCCAATACTTCAATAATTAACTCACAGCTTCCCCCTACCCAAAAAATGGACTACGAAAGAAACTAGACACTTTCACCCAGACAATTACGCAAAACATAACTCATGACAGCGGCGTAAAACTACCCACAAACACACCACCCGTAAATGACAGTTTTGTTATTACTATTATCATTATTATTATCATTATTATTATTAATTATCATTAATATTATCATAATTATCATGTCATTATTATCATTACTATTATTGTAATTATTATCATTACTATTATCATTACTATTATCATAATTATCATTAGTCATTATTATCATTACTATTATTATTATTATCATCATTATTATTTTTATCATTATTATTATTATTATTGTTACTATTATTATCATTGCTGTTGTCATTGTTATTACTATTATTTTCATTAATGTTATCATTATTATTATCATTATTATTAGTATCATTATTACTATCATTATTATTAGTATCATTATTACTATCATTATTTCCTTAGGTCATATAAATCACCAATCATTTTTTTTCTATTGTCATTACTGTTATTATTATAAATTGTAGTTATCATTACTGCATCACCATTATCAGTACGTGGTTTCTGTCATTACTAATTGTCATTATTTTCACTGTCATAGTAGTAATGCTAATTACAGTGATGATTATAATGACAACGATGATAGAAATGCCATTAAGAATGATCAATAATGACTGATTATGATAATCATATCAACTGTAAAAAAAGAGCGTTATTATTATAATTTCTACTGTGACCATTATCATTAAACTGGTAACTGAAATTTGTGACTGGCTGAAGAGGCCTTAGCACAAGACAGGAGCATCTCGAGGAACTAACAGATTGGAAACCACAATAATCTTCCGTTGCCTTGACTTCCACCTTCACTTCTGGCAAACAGTTTGTGATTTTTGTCAAGGATCCTAGACCTCCCCAACCCTCTTTGAGTCCCAAATTAGCTCCCATCCTCCTTATGTGTCCCCGAATCTCTCTTTCAGCGTCAAGCCCTTCACAGATCAATGTCCCTAAATCTTCTGGCACTATACTTGGTTGGTTTATCTACTTGGCTTTCATCGTTTCTCTCACCTGCTGTAGTTTAGCTCTTCGACTCGATGGCCCCTGCCTCACTCAGTATATTTTACATCTGTAAATATTTATGTGTATGTATATCTTGAAATTAATTTTTGAGCGCATTCATATTAAGTGCTGTACAGAGATATCTTATGCATGAGTAACCGAAATACTTGGCTATCCAAACATGGAAATATACAGAAATACAAATTATATAGCCATAAATGCTGTTCACATATAATCTTCTGTTAAACATGAAGAGTTTCTATTCTAATGATTACCATAAAGTAATATGCTGTAAGAATAGTGATGACAATAATAAATGAGAAGTAAAAGACAAGATAATGTAAGTAATGACATTTCAACAAAATCGTTCTGAAAGGATTTACAGGCTTGTAACTCCATCAAATGGCTCATATTCAATATGGCACAATTATGGTGATAATAGTACCAAACATCCCTTTGTATGTAAATGCCAAAATAAAGAAATCAATTGATTCTCCCCATAACAATGTGTTTTTTTAACAAACTGCAATATACTTCAGTTTAGTACTAAGTCATACACACTAGCATTTCTCTAAATGTTCCACATACGCCTATCTATCGACCTGTCACTTTATCAATATATATATATATATATATATATATATATATATATATATGTATATATATATATATATATATATATATATATAGGGTAGGGAGGTTCTTAGAGTGAACTCTTTGAATGAAAAGGAGAGGGAGTACGGAAAGAAGCTTTAGGAGGAGTGGGAGGGAGTGAAGGATAGAGTAGAACTGGGTGTGGAGGAGGAATGGGGATGGTTCAAGGAGGGAGTCATAAAGTGTGCAAGGATGGTGTGCCGAACAAGAAGGACGCGGAAATAGAAGAAAGGGTAGTGAATGGTGGGATGAGGAAACAAAGAAAGTTGTAGAAGAGAAGAAGCGAGCTTTCACAGATTGGTTACAAAATAGGACGAGGGAGTCATATGAGAGGTACAAAGAAAAGAAAAGAGAAGTAAAACAAAAAGTAAAGGAGGCAAAGAGGAGAGCAGATGTGAAGTGGGGTAAGAGTATGACAGAAAATTTTGAAAGTAATAAAAAGATGTTTTGGAAAGAAGTTAAGAGAGGAAGAAGAGGCGAATCAAGTAGAGAAGAAAAGGTAAAAGGTGCAGATGGAGAGATGATAATGGAAGAGAAGGCAGTAAGGGGAAGATGGGCAGAATATTTTAGGGAGTTGCTAAATGTGAAGGAGGATAGGGAGGGAAAGATAGCTGCAGTGGGAAATGCGAAGAAAATGAGAGTGATGAGTGAGGAGAATGGAGGAGAAATAAGGAAGGATCAAGTGAAGGCAGTTGTTAAGATGATGAAAGCAGGTAAGGCACCTGGTCTGGATGGATGCCATGCAGAATGTCTGAAAAAGGGAGGTACAGTGATGGTGGACTGGCTGGTGAGGTTATTTAATGTT
This sequence comes from Oratosquilla oratoria, assembly GCF_046742065.1. Classification (NCBI taxonomy): domain Eukaryota; kingdom Metazoa; phylum Arthropoda; class Malacostraca; order Stomatopoda; family Squillidae; genus Oratosquilla; species Oratosquilla oratoria. The sequence continues at coordinate 53,817,882 of NC_134785.1, read as the reverse complement.
TGCTGGAGAGAGGGTAGAGTGCCGGAGGACTGGAGGAGTGCCTGTATATTTCCTCTTTACAAGGGAAAAGGGGACAAGTGTGAATGTAGTAGTTTCAGAGGGATTAGCTTGTTAAGTGTAGTTGGGAAGGCTTATGGGAGGATCTTGATTGAGAGGATTAGGAGAGGAACAGGAGTAATTGGTGAGGAACAGTGTGGATTTAGGACAGGTAGAGGTTGTGTAGATCAGATCTTTGTGGTAAGACAGATATGTAAGAAAGCATAGGAAAGGGGAAGGATGTTTTTTGGGCTTTTATGGATCTGGAAAAGGCTTATGATAGGGTAGACAGAAAGGCACTGTGGGAGGTTATGCAGATATACGGGATAGGAGGAAAGCTTCTGGGAGCTGTCAAGAGTTTTTATGAGAGTAGTAGAGCTTGTGTCAGGATTGGAAATGGAGAGAGTGAGTGGTTTGAGGTAAAGGTGGGACTTCGTCAAGGATGCGTTATGTCGCCCTGGCTGTTCAACTTATACATGGATGGGGTGGTGCGAGAGGTAAATGCAAGGGTAGTGGGTCAGGGATTGGAGGTGGTTAAAGAAAATGGAGAAAAGTGGGAGGTGAGCTAGCTGTTGTTTGCGGACGACACTGGGCTTGTGGCAGGATCGGAGGAGGGATTGAAGAAGTTGGTGGCAGAGTTTGGGAGAGTATGTGATAGAAGAAAGCTAAAGATAAATATGGGTAAAAGTAAGGTGATGAGATGTACAAGGGGTGAAAGTGGCAGTAGACTGGAAGTGAGCATTAAGGGAGAGCGACTGGAGGAAGTGGATAGTTTTAGATACTTGGGTGCAAATGTGGCAGGAAAAGGTGGAGGTAGAATGTAGATTGAGAGAAGCAAGTAAATGCCTTGGTGGAATAAAAAGTGTAATGAGGAATAGACATTTGGGAATGGATGCTAAGAGGAGACTGTATGAAGGAGTGATTGTGCCAACAGCACTGTATGGGGCAGAAACATGGAACATAAGAGAAGAAGAGAGAAGGAGTTTGAATGTGTTTGAGATGAGGTGTCTGAGAAGTATGATGGGAGTTACTAGGCTAGATAGAGTGAGAAATGAGGAGGTGAGGAGGAGAACAGGGGTGGAAAAGGAGCTGGGAGATAGGGTTGATGAAAGAATATTAGGATGGTTTGGACACATGGAAAGAATGAGTGAAGAAAGACTAGTAAAAGAGGTATAGAAGGCAGATGTGGAGGGAGTGAACATGAGGGGACGTCCTAGGATGAGGTGGATGGATGGGGTGAAGGGGGCTTTGGGGAAGAGGGGAATGTCTGTTGAGGAAGGACGGGAGAGGACAGAAGACAGGGGTGAATGGAGAATGGTTGTATATGGATGATGTTGTGATTGCATGAGGTGGAATGGGCGGGGGTGAGGTAGTATGTGTGAGCAAAATTTGACGCAGCCCGAGGGGATTTCTCCCGTCTTCTTTTATGCAATGGAGGGACGGAGAGGGGGGGGTCGCCGATCTAATGAAGCGGCCTTGCTGTGGATGTGCTGTGTCTTGCGACACTGCTTCTGACCCAGGGCAGTGGACAAGGTGCAGGGATGACCCGTCATCCAGGAGGTGCTAAGATAAGAGGGAGGGTGGAGGGGGTGTGGAGTGTATTCAGGGATGGAATGGGTGGAAATGATTTTATGCCTTTTCCTTTTTGGCTACCTCCCTTGTAAGGGGGAAAAGCCTTGGTATATGTATGTATGTATATAAACATATATATATATATATATATATATATATATATATATATATATATATATATATATATCTGTGTGTGTGTGTGTGTGTGTGTGTGTGTGTGTGTGTGTGTGTGTGTGTGTGTATATATATATATATATATATATATATATATATATATATATATATATATATATGCAACAGTAATCACATAAAACACGTGAATAAATATATTTTGCCGAAACCACGAAACTATTTCGTCTATTTAAGACATTTTCAAAGTATATATATATATATATATATATATATATATATATATATATATATATGTGTGTGTGTGTGTGTGTGTGTGTGTGTGTGTGTGTGTGTGTGTGTGTGTGTGTATATACCTGAAGATGACCGCCGGTTACGGCGTATGTCAACCCAAATAACTTCCGACAGTTACGAAGGGGTTCGAACAGAAGCCTTGCTTGACGCTAGGCCAGAGCTCCACCGACTGAGACAAGGGAGCCTTAAAGTCTCTAAATTAGAGGTTGGTCTAACTCCCGAACAACCTAAGTAGACTGTTAATTGCAGTCCTTACTTAATTTTCACAGAGACCCAAGCTCAACACATAGCCAGTGGTGAAGCTGGTACGAATCGTTGATGGGTTTTCGTCGTTGTTCATACCAGAAGAGAATCGCTAGTGACGGCGTATGTCAACCCAAATAATTTCCGACAGTTGCCCCGGGATTCGAACCGTGGCCTTGCTTGACGGTAGGATAAAGCTCTGCCGACTGAGCTAATGAAGCTATAAAAGTCTATAACTTGAAAGTTGATCAAAATACACAAATGTCTTTTTCCCGGGAGTTGGAGAGGCGGCGTAGATATGGTTAGTATATCCTTACTACGTATCTTGGGTAAACTACGGCAGGTTAAGTAACCTTCTATAGTGGGTTATCTCATGAAGTATTTCGAAGGATCGGTATTATCCACAGTGTTATGGACACATTCAACCAGAGTATATGGCATTGTCGTGGACCATAGCCGGAAGACTTGAGGTTATTGGTTGGAAGAATGAAGTTGTTGTTAGTAGGAGAGAGGTTTGACTGACGGAATAATAATTAGTCTCATTCGCTGCCTCATACTCGGCATCAATTCCAGGATGGGAGTCAACCCAGGTATACCATGCAGAGGTAGTAAGGTCGTTGATTTTTCTTCAGCCTGCTTTCAAATACCGATTCTAGGTCCGGACTCCCCGTTCTTGGGCAGGAGATGAGGCGGAGAGGGCTGCAGCACCTCGAAACTGGATTCATAACAGGTAAGGAAAACCTTATAGTCCCCCACCCCGCCATCTCTAAGTTCTGAGGGCCTGTAAGTTAGATAATAAAAAGGCGGCTGGCATCTGAACCGTCTAAGAGAAGTTGTTGAAAGCCAGAGATGGAGCAATGGTCAAGTGGTTGAATATGCTGTCTTCTGATTGGCAATCTGGTGTCATTTCCTTTAACTGGAAAATGGGGTTGGTCGCTCCTGGCAGGAAGTGGAAAGTGGGTCAGCAGAACTGCAATAATTAACGCACCTTTTTGTGCTCAATATCCAGGGTGAGATACTCGCACGTCTGTTGTTGTCATCAGTTCACTTTTATCAACCTTTCAGAGGCCTGAGCAGTCTAACAAAGTCTTTTCCCTGACAACGCTCACCGAATCCCTGACTATTTCCTCCAATACATTCTTGCCTCACCTTAACCTCCCTAAATGAAAAATAAGATCTAAATCTTCAAGTTGTGTTCCGTCTTTCTGTAAGGTTGCGAGACATGGCACAGGATACTCAAAAAAGCTTCTCGATGCATTTGGTACCAAGTGCCTTTGGAGAATCGTAAGAATATTATTGGAATGACTTTGTATCAACGCAGCGATTGCTAAGAGACTCAGTCAAGACTTGTTACCAACATAATTAACGAACGTCATTTCCGACTATTCTGCCATGTGGCACACTTCCCTGATATTGATCCCATTCACAGGATTATCTCCTCCTCGGTAGAGAAGACTAGATAAACACCCATAGAATTCATGGATAGAGCAAGTCGACTGATCTTGGTTGGAGTTGTTTGGGATGGGAAGTGCGGCAGGCAACATGTGAGTCTACCCGGGAAAACCGTGAGGATTTGGCGTCGACGTGTAGTGTTAGGTTACTACACAATGGTGAGGGTACACGTCAGTGAGAGAAAGGATGAGGATTTGGCGTCGGCGTGTAGTGTTAGGTTACTACACAATGGTGAGGGTACACGTCAGTGAGAGAAAGGATGAGGATTTGGCGTGTAGTGTTAGGTTACTACACAATGGTGAAGGTACACGTCAGTGAGAGAAAGGAATTAATTAGTAAGAGGGCAGGATAGATAAGATGGGGGAGGGGTGGGAGGGGAGATTTGGGGGTATAGTGGAAGGAAAGAATGAAATGGAAGGATATCAAAGTTATAATAGATGTGAGGCAGACCCACTTGCTCGGTTAGTTTTTAGTCTTTGGAATTCATTAAAAATATAATGCGAGGTATAGGTGACTAAATCCACTGTCTTGATGGTGGAACAATAAGAAGGATATATGTAATATTTTCATCGCCACGAATACATTTGCTTACTTATTGTAATTCAAACTTTATAGAATAATATTACTAATATTTATAGATATTTACATATAGATATGAGAGACGTAACAGTATCAATTATGTTATATTTCCATAATGCAAGTTTTAGTGAGGTACCAATATCAATAAAGAAAATTACTTGTAGTGCGCGAATTCTACAGAGAACGAATCTTCAAGGCATGAACTTGCTACAGGCGCATAAGTAAACCGATGCGACCCGGGCATATATACACCGATGATGATTTACACAAAGAATTCACCCTGATGCGGAGGATCTGAAACGAAGAGGGACTACTACTCGTCCTCCAAGCACAATCGTTACCATTTAACAATACTTTAAAGTCCAGAGTTCAACTGCAAAGTGTTGTATTATTTACAGAAAACCTGAGAGTAAAATAAAATCTAACCAGGCCCTGTAGGAATGTTAACTTTTAATACATACATATCTTTTTTACATTATAACCTCTCCAGCGAGATGAAAAGTATGTCGTAAATTAATAACATACGCCAGTAAATTGGCTTACGCGTACACCCGCAGGTAATAAAGGAAATTCCATAGGGTAGTGTACCCATCTGATTTCAGAATCCTTTCTTTCTTTCTCTTAACATCACTGTTAAAGAGGAACAGGAATAGGTCATGCAATATCTAAAGTGCATGTTCAGTCAGCATTTGGGAAACACTTCTCTAGAGCAGTGATTCTCAACCTATTTCCTCGTGTCTCCCATGTTTATGTGCTGCTGTTCCATAATTTTCTGTAGGCCACTTCAACATTGAATAAAAGCTCTATGCTTCCGTTAGCTGTTACTAGATTTCAACATGTTGTACCCGCTTGGGCCTTTTTTTTTTTCTTTTTTTTTCTTTTTTTTTTCTATCCTTAGTGGTCCACAGACTCCAGGTTGAGACCCACGGCTCTAGAGTACTGATTAAGCAGTTCTTATGCACATCGTGGAAGCATTCCTAGGGTCGGATACCCTTTGAGAAGTAGCTTCTCTCAACTAAATAAAATCGCCTGGCTTCACCCAAAATAGAATCATCTAATGCAGTGACACTCCTCACCGGATCAACCGGTATGTCCAACTTGGTATAAGATCTGTTTCAAACTGGAATTCCATAAGTGAATCCAGAATCGATAAAGCCTTGGTCACATACTATTTTGTATCTAGTCATGGGTGATCCCAGGAAGTACAGTATTCATTTACATATTCTGGTACCATCTGGAATGTATATTGATACATAATAAAAAAGGGAAATTATGTAAAAGGAAAATATACAAATAATAAACTATCCTTTCGGACATCCTAAATGGAGTTCATATGAATAAAAGTGAAGTCTGATTTTTACCTGACAACAGAAGGGGACCATGGATGTCAACCCTTTTATTATATGAATAAATTTTTATAAAAGCGAACGGAGTGACTCATGTAAATGAACTCTAGTCATTTCCAAGGATATTATGACTGTTCCTAAAGAAAAGTAATAAAGCAGATTTGTTTGTCGTCTACGGCGCTGAGACAAACGAAGTTGTGGTTTGTTTTCTTTAATTTCTCCGTCTAAATTCATCTACATCTCAGATCATTTCACGGGGAAAATACTAGCAGTAGCCAATGGTGCTATTTACATACAAATAATGGCTATTGCCAAAGGATATATATATATATATATATATATATATATATATATATATATATAATTCATTCTTTACTACCTACTGCTTACTCTACTTCTACAATGTACAATACATGAACTGAGTGTGCATAATCAGTATTTAATCATAGTTGATATACCTATACAAGCATGGAACATATATTACAAATTATGTTGGTCGTATGACGACTTGCATTTGGCAATGTCAGACACAGGTGCCCTTTTGCGCTCGGATGAAATGACCACGGTGAGGTCTGACACAATAGGCTGTCCCGCGCAGTTCTCTAGAAAGGTCATGATCTGACATCTTGTAGCTAAAACGCGTGAGTGCGTGTGCACGCTGGATCTCTAAGGGATTGAATATTTCTTTCAATCACCTTGCAGCAGATGCTCTGCTCAGCTACCACTCATTTACCACATTGAAGTTAATGCTCAAGGAAGATAAGAAGTAATACAAGAATTTTGACATAAAGATAAATACACATAGTGTTTGAACAGTGGTGGTATCGGGATGTACTAATGATTAAAATAAAATGGACTTAATTCTAAGAGCATGTGGAATTAGATATTATTTCCGTTCACCAAAGCAAAATGTACTCTTCTGAAGCTGTCGCTCGAGTGCGAAGATTATAACGAGGTAGAGGAATAGGCGGAAGTGGTGGAGTTGGTCATGGTCCTCTATTGCAGAGGTAGTATGAACCGATGAAGGACAGTATGTCGAGGCCACGGGGAAGTCTTTTGATATGCAATGTGGTCTCTGTAAGATCGTGCAACCTGAGTGCTTTGACTTTGTTAAGGGTCCAGAATCCAGAAAATTTAGGGGAGAGTTTCGAGGTAAGGGTGTGGTTGAGGGTGTAAACAATGTTTTCAGGTTCAAAGGTACAAGTTCTGGATGATTTGTTATGCAGACGGACCATTTCGTCTTTCTAGAAGCAGAGGTTGAAAAAACACAACCGAAGCTTTTGGCTGCATTACTACGACTCTTTTAATTATACACTCGGCTGGCTACATCATGTCGGTTCTGAAACTTCGAAACCCGACACAAACAAACGAGCAGTTACGACCAACAGCTAACGACCGATGGATGAACTCGTGACACGTCACAGGTTGGGAAACAGGTTGGTATTGAATAGGGTAGTTGGGAGAGCTCTGAGCAAATCATGTACATATATCCACATCCTATACATACATAGATACGTACCCACCAACGGCCACACGTACACTACAGTTCTTAGATGAAGCGTATTATGGATTCTTTCGAAAACTTTACTGAAATTTGCTACTTTGACCTTGACATAATCATTGAAATTGTAAATGGGAGGTAATTCTGAAACAAGAAGGTCATATGAAAGTCTTTTGTCCTAGCCAAAGAGGACAAAATGAGGGATTCCGATATTGACCTGTTAATGGAACTGTTAATGCAAGCTTGAATCATGGGGACATGTTCACCCCAAGAGGAGTGAAGATCAGAAGCAAGATGTCTAAGAACATTGAGAATCTTTCTATTTTGGCGTTCAACTAAGTCATTTGAACTAGAGTGAGTAGTATTACATTTTGTTATTTGAAAGTAATTACAAAAATTCGAGAATCTCATAGTTGGACTCTGTCCCGTTGTCAGAAACTAGAGTTTTGGGTGTAGTGAAGGGACATATGAGTTTGTCAATAAGTGTCTTTGCCACGTGTTGTGCTGTCTTGTCTGGTAGGCAGAAAAGAAAACAGAATCGTAAAAAATGGTCGACACAGAAAAATAGGTATTGGTTTCCGCTGTGTGTGAGTGGTAACTTAAGGAGATCAACAGCTACTGGGTCGAATGATTTACAAGGGGTAGGATAAGTTAAGACTGAAATATGACGTCTGATATTACCTTTGTGAGTCACAAAAGAGTGACAAGCATCCCAGTCCTTCCTCACTTATTTTTTTCATGTACCCAAACCATCCGAGTATTCTTTCATCAGTTCTACCTGACAGCTCCCTTTTTACAACCACTTTCAGTCTAGCCTCATCATTTCTCACTCAATCCATCCTCGCAAATCCCACTATACTTCTCAAACACTTCATCTCAAACATATTTAAACTTCTCATTTTTGTCTCCCTTAAAATCCAAGTCTCCCCCACCCCCATACAGTGTTGTAGGTACAATCACCCTTTCATATAATCTTCTCTTTGGATCCGTCCCAAGATGCCTATTCCTCCTGATATCTTCATCCCCCCCACAAGACATTTACTTACTTCCCTTACTCTACATTTTAATTTCGCCCCACTCCATATGGCCCTAAAAATTAAAACTATCCACTTCCTCTACCTCCTTTCCTTTAAAACTGAACTCCAACTTTTTGCCACACTCACCCCTTGTACATCTCATCGCCTTGCTTTTACTCACATTTACGTTCAACTTTTCCTATCACATACATCCCCATACTCCATTACTATCTGCTTAGACACTCCTCTGACAAAGCCACAGGTACAGTGTTATCAGTAAACAACAACTGGCTCACCTCCCACATCTTCCCACTCTCTTTAACCATCTCCAATCCTTTGATCTTCACCTTCACATATACCTCCCGTGCCACCCCATCTACTGTATGTACATACTGAACAACCATGGGGACATAATACAAACATGACACAGCCCCACCTTCATCTCAAACCACTAACTTTCACCATTCCCAACCCCAATACAAGTTCTTCTACTCATATAAAAAATCTAACGACCATTAACAGTTCTCTCTCTCCCATATATATGCAATACCTCCCACAATGCCACCCTGTCTGCCCTGTCATAAGCCTTCTCTAAATCCATAAAGGACCCAAAAATTACCCTTACTTTCTGCTAAAAACCTTCTCGTATATTTGCCTTACTACAAGAGTTCATCCTACCTTTCCTAAACTCACACTTATCCTCGTCAATACTCTTTCTGTTCCTCTTCTGATCCTCTCAATAAATACCATCTCAAACGTCTTTCTAACTTCGCTCAACAAACTGATCCTTCTTGAAATACAAAGTCTACAGAGATAGAGAAAGATGTGGAGAAATCAGGAAATGAGGACCGCTGGCTGACAGGAGACAATCCTACCAGGCGGCTCTTAAGAAAATAAGAAGAATATTTGATATATAATTTTTTAGTTGTGCACACCTACGCGATATACATTAGAAAATTAAATATTATTTCTATAAATTATAATACGTGAACGTAATATGCGATTTTCTTGGCGGAAATAAATAACACAAAAAAATTTGCTACAAGCAAATCTACTAACGAACGAAGCCGCTTGGATACGGTCGAGACGCCATGTTGTCTGTCCAGTCCAGTCACTGTCAGTTAAGACGATGGCTTTCACGTTGTGGACCGGGTGTTCTCCAACTCCAGTTGACGTTGATAAGCGATGTTATAAAAACAATAAGGCTTCCTTGGACTTTATGAGAAAACAAGAGGTTCTGTCGTCGTCTGTTAATTGTCCGAGGTACAATAATAATCAGGCTGTCAGTATCTGTGACGACGACGACGACGACCTAGATGATCTTTAGAATTTGAGGTACTGAATTATTAAATATAGGTTAGGTTACGTAGGTTAGTTAGGTTAGGTTAGGTTAGGTAGGTTAGGTTGGAATAGACGAATTTATCATCCTTTCATTTCTTCGACCTCGGCATCTATCAAAACAAACATGGCGTATCATTCAATCGCCGCGAATTCGTTCATTAGTAAATCTGTTCTAGCAATTTTTGTTAATGATTTCCGCAAAGATAATCGCATATTAGGTTAAGTATTATAATTTACAAAGTTAATAATCAATTTTCTCTTGCTATATCACAAAGGTGTGCAGTTCTGAAAAATTGCCAAATATTTTTCATGTAGCGCAAATAAACTCAATCTATGTTCAATTAGGAAAAATCCGTGGGTTTTCAGGGAAATTTTGCAAAGATTCGTTGAGAATATAGTAAACTATGAACAAATTGTAAATTACCTTCAAACTTCATATGTGCTGTATCTTATTTTTTCCGTGTGTGCCAATCAGTTTCTTTGTAAATATCCATACATTAGTAAGGGTAAGCTAATTGCATGCTTTCAACAACACTGTCTATATTACACTGATTATGTTTACATCATGGCGCTCAAAGCGCCCGCGATAACACCAACAAAACAAAAGCAAAAGGCGCATATCTTCATGAACCTAAACATTGTTTTAATCTAAATACACTACAATATGCTAATCAAATGATGTCTACAAGAAAAAGGTAAGAATGAAGGCACTGTCCTAAAATTCAAATAAACTGTATTGAAGGAATAATAATAAAATTTAAAGTCACTGCTGTTTTATACGCTTTCTTTTTTGTAAAGTACAATCAAAGAAAACAAAA
>NC_134785.1:53795055-53802555 GCF_046742065.1 Oratosquilla oratoria | reverse complement strand
GGGATGACCCGTCATCCAGGAGGTGCTAAGATGAGAGGGAGGGTGGAGGGGTGTGGAGTGTATTCAGGGATGGAATGGGTGGAAATGATTTTGTGCCTTTTCCTTTTAGGCTACCTCCCTTGTAAGGGGTAAAAAGCCTTGGTATATGTATGTAACTTCCTGGAGAACTAAAGAGGCTCCTATGTAGATTCTTTACGTGAAGCACAGCAAGAATCAGTCTAAAAAGAACACCAAAGCAATCACTTTCTCTTTAGAAGTGGAGTACCGCAGGGATCATGTCTATCGCCAACACTATACACAGCGTACCCAGCAGAACTCCCTCCTCTCCCCAGCAAATTACGACTGCGTAATGTTTACGGGTCAAGTAACAAATCTCGCCCGCATTAAGCCCCCCTTATGTAGCCTACACAAACCAAAAGGTTACAATTACTAACGAGGTCAGCCTAGATGTCACAAGTGAGTTCAGGGTCTAGAAGAACTATACAATACCCTAACTGCTAGGTTTCCAATTATCCAACGAAAAATTATACCCTACAGGAAAGTTAAGTCAGAGGCTAATAGAATCCAAGGGAAAATGCCACTGGTAAAAGTGCCAGAGGTAATAAAGTCATGGAAAAAGTCACAAGTAAAAATACCACAGGTATAAATGCCATAGGTAAGAAAAAAGTCACAGAAATATGTTGATAATAAGAAACAGCAAAAAAGCAACAGGTCATTGTCAGCACTGTGTCTGCGTCTTTTATAGAAAAGTTAATTGTTGAATATTTTCTTTTTTTAATTCTCAGTAAAGGAAGATGCTGAACTAATGTTAAATCACTGACGTTTACTAAAAAAAAATGTGAGATAGAACAAAATCTTTGTAAAATTTGGTAAAAAAAATAGTAATAAAGAATGTCAGCTGAGGTCAATATAATGACAGGTATTCGTTACTCTCTACAGCCTATGTGCAGTATATAAACTCGTTCTTCTCTATAGAATTGAAGTCTCCCTGAGGATAACGTGGATAAGATATTTAGAAGATAAGTGTTGTAGATGAACAATACTTGGGTACAGTGAAAAAAAATCTTAAGACTGAAAATTAGACTCGAGATTGATCGTCCTCAGGAGAGAACAATTGTAGAAGAAATACAAGAAAACTTCTGCAAAAGAGATCCAATTCAAGTATCTCACTGCCATAAAATACAATTATCAAGAAATACAACCACAAATGTGGAAAGTGTCCCAAAGATGGTGGGAAAAAAAAATCCATTTTGGCCTCAATTTTCACTGACTGTAAGCCCGCAGTCACCCAGTAACTGGCAAAGGCTTTGCGTATCTTCCCACAGGTCTCTCTGGCAACAAACGTGTTGTATCCGTGTTTTGTAACCAGCATACAATAAGAAGAAGAGGTGAACAGTCTTTGGCCTGGACCGGAAACCAAGTTCAGACTTTATTTTTTTTATTTTTTTTTTTTTTTACGTAAGTAGAGCTGCCAATCTTTAACTACTTCCCTACTGCTCTTCTTCTTCTAAAAATATTCTCTTCTTTTTTCTAAAAATATTTGTCGGGGAGTCCTAGGAACATTGTTAACTACCGTGGGACCATGAGCCTTCAGTCCGTGAAACTTGAGACAAGTTATTATTATTAATGTTTTTGTCCCAGCATTGCGGCGTGGGACAGCGGCTCTCTATTCTTGGGCTTCTGAAGTAGGAGGGAAGCCCTTTTTTTTTTTTTTTTTTTTTTTTGTGATACAAACCTGTGTTCTGACTTGGCCACTCTTCTTGTACATACAGTACATCCACATACATCCACATACACACACGCACACAGGAACCACAGTCGCGAGTTTACGTAAGTTCATTTCCCTAACGTTTCGGAAGTAGTCCTTCCTGAGAGAGATTTTACAGAATAGATATTCATGCGAGTGTCTGAGTGGCTATTCATTCTAGCCACTTCCATACGGTAACGCCTACGTAGGCGGCATGAGGAGCAAGTGGCTACTCGATGATGCCCACGTCGGCATCTTGATTATATTTATTGTAGTCGTACCTACGTAACCTCCATTCTCTCTAAACTGGCTTCATCAATTTTCTATGGTTATCAAAATACACGGGTGAAAGAGAACGAACGATTGAGCACTGACTTTATTTTTTATAATGCGATTATTATGACGCAACATCGCACGTCGGGCAGCTAATGCTGCCAGACGTGCGATGTGCCCCGGAGTGAAGAGACTGAGGTCTTCTCTTCCCGTTCCCTGCGTCCGTTGATGCCGTAACTCCTCTCATCGTCTCCGCTGACCTCTCCTTTTGTGATTCGGTTACTGTCCTCTCTTTTGCGCCCGTCACTGCCACTTTCATTCCCCAGCACATTAATCACTCACAGTCGTTCGTGACGTATTTCATGCATACGTGTGCTGTCCCCAGTGCTTTTCCCCATTCTCTTCTCCATGCCTTAATCCTCCAATCGTGGTAGGTGTCAGAATCTGTCCACCTGTTTCGTGTTTTCATAACGGAGTTGTCCGTTCCGTGGTATCTTATCACTGTTTCATATTCACATACTGTCTTTATTAATCAATGACTAGTTGAAGTACGGAAGACAAATGAGTGGAAGGGCGGTGAGCTAAACACAGAGAACTGTTGGAGTTTTATTCACTGACGTTTCGTCCTTACAAGGACGTTCTCAAGGTACATGTTTGAGAATGTCGAGAATGTCCTGGCAAGGACGAAACGTCAGTGAACAAAATTCCAACTGTTCTCTGTGTTTAGCTCACCGCCCTTCCACTCATCAATGACTAGCTTTTTCTGCGTTTATATTACTACATCCACTGCATGGAATGTTACTAATGACCCTCCCACTTTGTTTCTTTATCTATCTAAATACGAATAGGCTTCTTCCCTCTTATAAGGGAAGTAGACAGCCGAAGCATCTACCTAACCTAATCTACTACCTATTCCACTCCCGCCCTCCACCCAATTCCCATTTCATAGGCTTCTTCCCTCTTATAAGGGAAGTAGACAGCCGAAGCATCTACCTAACCTAATCTACCACCTATTCCACTCCCGCCCTCCACCCAATTCCCATTTCGTCTTAGCTCCTCGTGGATGAAGGGTCATCCCTGTACCCCGCCTCACCCCTCGGATCAGAAGCAATGTAGCAAGACGCAGCACATCAACATCAAGGGCCACCGTTTCATTTATAAGGCTCACTATAATTGTATTAATACGCGTGCTTGTCATCAAGAACTTTGGAGAGGTCGGAACGGTATCTGAACATTGATAGTTGTAAGTTTTTGTGTATCTTCTCATTGTAACTATTATGATTTTGAGTTGTTGTTTTTATTGTATGTTATCTAATTTTGCCAAGGTCTGTTTTGAGTTGTTTTTTATTGCATGTTATCTAATTTTGCCAAAGTTTGTTCAATCTATTTTATAGATTGTTCCAAAAAATTTATCCACAAGGCAAACTAAACAGTCAAGTACAGTTCGAGTATAAGTACATCCCTCTTTCACCCACCAATTGTACTTCTCTCATAGACGTATGTGACACCATTCGTGTATATCTTTCTAATCTATACATTTGTTATACCATTTCATTTTGTTATTTACATATTTATTTCTTGTCAAAATTGTACCAACATTTTTGTTTTTTGTTTAACATTACAGAATTTTGTCAATCGTAAAAATGTCTCTTTGAAGACGAATGCTTGATTATTTAATAAATGGAGTACTAAGGAAATCTTGTTTTACTCATCTCCCAGCAGGAAAGATCCTGATCAGAAGAATTGGAAAAATCAAGAAGTCGAATCATTGTCAAAATATTGTCGTATTCAATTCTAGTTGCATTAAAGAAAATCTGCTTCCTTCCTTTACGATATATATATATATATATATATACTGTATATATATATATATATATATATATATATATATATATATATATATATATGAGGAATTTCCCTGTTTGCCATCAGGGTCGTGCCAGTTAGCAGTGGGTCCTGCGACTATGTCCAAAGTAATATTCAACACGAAAATTCAAAGTAAAGAGATTATAATCGATGGTGAGAGTCTTGAAGAAGTTGAAGAGTATAATTATTTAGGCCAGATGGTGAAAATAACCAAAGATCATGATAATGAAATAAAAAGACGTATTACAATTGGCTGGAAAGTGTTTGGTAAATATAATAAAATCCTAAGAGGCTCTCTACCTTTATGGTTGAAACGTAGAGTTTACAATCATGTATTCTGCCAGCAATAATCTACGGGCGTGAGACTTTGAAACTGACGAAGGACAGACAGAGGAGAATGGAGAGATCGATGATGGGAATAACGCTGAGAGTCCGAAAGAGAGCAAGTTGGGTGAGAGAGCAGACTAGAGTGAAAGATATTGTGGAGACGGTAAAAGAGAGGAAGTGGAATTGGGCAGGTAAGTTGGTGCGAACGACTGACGAGGGATGGATCAAGCGTGTTACTGAGTGGACGCCGCGATATGGGAAGCGTGGAAGAGGGAGACCAGACAGAAGGTGGAGAAATGAGATTGAGAAATTTGCAAGAGTGACGTGGCAGAGGTTGGTACGGTCGTGTGAAGCATAGAATGCTATGAAGGGGGCCTTTGTTCAGCAGTGGACTCGGTATGGCTGATTTGATTTTATACATAGATGTGTGTGTGTGTGTGTGTGTGTGTGTGTGTGTGTGTGTGTGTGTGTGTGTGTGTGTGTGTGTGTGTGTGTGTGTGTGTGTGTGTGTGTGTGTGTGTGTGTGTGTGTGTGTGTGTGTGTGTGTGTGTGTGTGTGTGTGTGTGTGTGTGTGTGTGTGTGTGTGTGTGTGTGTGTGTGTGAAAGTGGCACATGCCGACAAGTTTATCGAAATAAACACCAAATGTGAATACGAAGCCTTTATTAGTACGACGTTGCACTTGTTATTACAGCTTTTTCAAGTACATAGTCGTCATACACATGGCTGAGATTAAATAAGAAAAACTGGGGGAACGGGACGAGGGAGGGAAGGAGATAGAAAATGAGGTAGATGGGAGGGGGGGATCACTGAATATTAGAAAAGGTGAAGGAGAAGGTGGACCAAATGTCTAAGAATAGAAAAGTTTAAGGATAAGATGGAACAATTAGCTGGGTGAAGAACATTAGCTCACAAACGAGGAACAAAAGGAAAAACAATTCTCTCATATCTGACTTACTATAAGAATTAGTCCACGCTTCCTCTACCACGCTGTTATTCCCCAGTTATGCCCACCTCCTAATTTTCTTGATTAATGAATATGCCTTTCCAACTACGCTCAACAGAATGACCCCATTCATATTCGCCACCTTTTCCTTTGTATTTACAAACACTTCTCAAGGTCTACGGCACATATTCAACAACTTTATTAATCCGTCCACTATAACAATTCCTCCCTTTCTCAGACACTCAGCATCACACCCATCCACCCAAGGTGCCTTGCCATCTTTCATCATTTTAATGTCTCTGTATCTTTTATTTTTCTATAGCCATATAATTTTCCTATGAGTTATTATCCTAACACCCCCAGTACTACAATCAATCAGTCCCTAACCTCCTCGACATTCTGCAAGTCTTTGAAATACTCTCTCGATTTTTACCTTACCACATGCACTTAAATCAACATCTGTTCGTCAGGAACTTTTACTCCGCTCTCTCTCATTTGTACCACATCCACGCATATTCAGTAACCCAATTTCTGGATGGCTTTTCCTACGAGGAACATACAGTGAGCAGGATCCCTAGATTTATCACTCCGTCCCACTTACCTTTTGCGACACGCATGGAAATTACGGAGACAGAATTCTCCCCCCAACCCCCAACCCCACCACAAGGGGGATTCAGTAGTCATGGAAGTGGTAAAGGACAGGGTCAAGGGACCATCATTACTTTATAATCATGGATTTTCGAATTCTAACATAGACGAATAATGTGTGTTACTGGTCTGTGGGGGCGCCTAAAAACAGTTGCCAACGTTCCTAAATGGCTTCATGTTACCATGCAGTTAGTACCCCAGTATGGGTATATACAGTATAACATATAACACATTAAATTTGACGCTAATCATTTTACAAAAAAACATGATTACAGGAACAAATATAAAAAACACATTACATAGACGTTTTGCTTATAATTCAGGCATCCTCAGGTAAAGATTGATATATTAGGGAGTGATTAGATAAACATAATCTATGGCACAGAAAAAGAATTCATAGCACCGGAAGCGGCAAATTGTGTTCTTGGAACTCCGTGTGTTGTCCCAAACAATTCTAGTGTTCAACAAACATTGTAATGAATATTTATAAGAAGATGATAATCATTCATGAATATTGCTTCCAAGCGCGTTAATCTTATCATTATCGTTTTCCATTTCACTTTTTTTTATGTTTTCATGATATATTCGATCTTTTTATTTATAGGTGTTCTCTCCTTGCTATATATGTGCGACAGAATATGTGTGTGACATTGAAGTTATTTTTCAATGTCATAGATTATGTATTTAATATCCTTCTTTGAAATATTGATTCTTTTGTGCATGTCCCTACCACTAAAAATGTCATACATTGTGTATCCTTTTTTGAAATATTGATTCTTTTGTGCATGTCCCTACCACTAAAAATGTCATACATTGTGTATCCTTTTTTGAAATATCAATTCTTTTGTGCATGCCCCTACCACTAAAAATGTCATAGATTATGTATCCTTTTTTGAAATATTGATTCTTTTGTGCATGTCCCTACCACTAAAAATTTTATAGATTATGTATCCTTTTTTGAAATATCAATTCTTTTGTGCATGTCCCTACCACTAAAAATGCCATATATTATGTATCCTTTTTTGAAATATCGATTCTTTTGTGCATGTCCCTACCACTAAAAATGTCATAGATTATGTATCCCTCTTTAAAATATCAATTCTTTTGTGCATGTCCCTACCACTAAAATTTCAACCCCCTTCCCCACTTTCCTGTTAAATTCGAACAAGGCTAGTCCTGTGTTCCTTCTCCTGCCTCCCAAGCCACAACTACGAGTACTAAAGACATTTGAGTACAAGCTCAATGGTAATGGCCGCTTTTACCCACAATTATCCTTTCGCTTCTTTTTTTTCAGGCTGTACTTCCCTTCCCACAAGCTCCGAACTCGTGAGAACAAGTGGTCTAAACAAGTCAATACCTGCTCTCTTTTCCTGAGGATGCCTGAGGAACAGGAAAAAAATCATAAATATGCATTCTTATATTCTTTCTTTTAATCATGGATTATTTTGACAATGTCTAATGTTTATCTAAATAATCTGGCAGGCTAATTGAAAGCGGAAAGTCATAAGAAAGGGTGATCAGTGCTTTGTTCTTTAACGGATAATGTATTCGAGAAAACCCGCTCCCTAAGTTGTATATATATATATGTATACTAAGTGGTAACAGAGACCAAATTAAAAAAAAATCACTTTAATTAGCTCTCCATTGTCCCATACATATGGTCCCATTAAGACCCACAAATAGGTGAACACTGTC
>NC_134785.1:53772555-53780055 GCF_046742065.1 Oratosquilla oratoria | reverse complement strand
TCTTTCTCCTTCTCCTCTTCCTTCTCTTTCTCCTCCTCTCTCTCGTTCTCCTCTTCCTACTCCTCTCCCTCTTCCCCTTCTCTTTTTCCTCCAATTAATATCTCCCACATCCTCTTTCTTCGCCTCTTTCTCCTCTTCCTCCTCGTATTCCTCTCTCTCTTTATCCTCTTATTCTTCCTTGTCTTTATCCGGCAGAAAGAAAAACACGAAACTGATCGTTATCCTTTGATCGCTCAGGCGATTTTATTTAACAACGAATAAAACCTTTGCGTCAAGAAAACCCACCTAACTGTCTCGCGTTAGTTAATTAATTCGAGAATTAATTCTAAAAAAATAAGAGAGGCGACCAGTGACGATTTCTGTATTTTTGGTAACTTGGTTCTGGTTAAGTTTTTACCCAACTTGGGAAACTTTCTTGATGTCGTTCTATATATAGATAAAAATATCGGAGATGATATCAGTACAGCAGTCGTTTTCGACGCTTACAATTACGGGGCCAATACTTACTAATCCCTTATTCGTCTTCGTGACTTCCTTTCGATAGCAGTGAGGTTATGGCCAATTTTGATCGAAGCCTTTCCTTTTTGGGTAGCCAATATGTTGACATTGATGAAATGCGGAGGTCGTTTGCCTTCCCTAGCGTACGCCCAGTTGAGCCGAGCTCGCGTTGTCCTCTGAGACGACCTCTCCTAGAGGGAAACAACGAGACGACGACGCCTTGGCGGCCGAACGAACAGAACCTGCGGCTTACACCACATGTCGTCTTCTTTTTCCTCTTTAACCACACCGGTACTTTGTCTTTTTGTTATTATTATTATTGTTATTATTATTATTATTATTATTATTATTATTATTATTATTATTATTATTATTATTATTATTATTATTATTATTATTATTATTATTATTATTATTATTATTATCATTATTATTATTGTGTATACATTGTGACGAATGTGGATAGGAGGTGAAGGGAACACGGGCTGAGGGAAGAGATAGACAGTATGTTTATGAGAGGAAAGATGGATGTGTTGGCATTAAGTGAAACTAAGTTGAAAGGGAGGGGTGATTTTGAGTTTGGGAGTGTAGTGGGGAAGGTGTTGGGTGTGTGTTATAGGTGGTAGGTTACGTGTCTCTGCGCCGTTTCTTATCGTAATCATAGACTTGCCTCCAACCGTGGCGTGGCTGATGAAATTCCAGTGGCGTAGGCTCCAGTTCATCCATGTACGACTATCATGCCTTCCAAAGATTGTTCTTCCGCTACAAAATAATATACAGTATTAAGTCAGCTCACTCTGCCTCTATGACTTGTACCAACCGAAAGAGAGCCAGGGCATCAGAGTTATGACGTAATCTGACCCAGTTGATTGGAGACCTGGGTGGCTCAGGGGTATCGTGCTTGCTTCACGAGTGAGTGACCTGTGTTTAAACCCCCAAGGGTAGGCACAAGAACAGGTTTTGTAAGAATGGCTTCGTATATTATCACTACGTATGTTTGTACCTTGTCAGGCTCGCCTGATAACATTATATGGATAACATTAACACAAATACAAAGCCAGTCTAACATTTTTCTACTAAATTTACATACTACCTTTACAATAAAGTCTTTTGTGTACCCACCCAGAAATTCTGGGCTATGTTTGAGTGAAGGCGGGCTATGCCTGTGTGGCAGAAGAGACCAACATAGCCTAGGCTTTAGGGCTTCCCTTAGGCTTCCCCAGCAAGGGTGAGGTTGTTCACAGCAGACAGCAATCAACTAACACCATTTGAGTCTAAACTGGCAGCGCGTTTTTGCTAATCTCCATATCCTCAGGACCCGCTCCGAGAGTTCTAACCAGCCTCTGGTTTTTGCTTCTTTTCTTTTTATACACATTTTTTCACTAATTACCTCAAGTTGCACGCAACAACCCAGGCCTCCTTGTACTTGAACTGACCTGGTATTATGTGGACTTTGCCTCTTCCATCTTTTTGACAGGTTTTTTTAGATGCTGCCCTAAAGCCCTACTCGTTCTCAGACATTCACCCTCTACGCTCGACACTCTTTTCTACGAACTCGGATCCTGTGTTCTACCAACAACCTTTTCGTCTTAAACCTCCTTCCCCAACTTTCTCCCACCTCTTTCAACTTCCCCCATGTGATTCTACATTTCTACTCACGCATCCCGGCACGTCGTACGATCCCGTTGCATTTGTCTTGTCAACAACACATGATCCCTTCGGTACCCAGGACTCACCACAGGGGTAAATCGTGCCACCCGGTGTAGAGGGCGTTCTTCCTCCCTCTTCCATCTTCCTCCTCTTCCTCCTCCTCTCACCCCTCCCTGGGTCTTCCTCTACCTTGTCCCATTCAACCCCTCTCACTCGCCTCCTTATGATGGTTCTTCGTCCTTCGCCATAAAGAATGATATCTTCAAGAGAAGGAGCACAGGGAAACAGAACCGCATAAGCTCGCGTGTTTGCCTTCGACTGAGTCAACTGCGATGTGAACTCTGATGCGAAGGGCGATCAGGGGACAAAGGAAGGAATGCGTCTCGAGTTCGAGAGTGTCACGTTTGCATTTCGTGTGAAGATCCTCTACTTCGGTGGGGTCTCCTTCAGTTGAGACATATCGCCTGGCGTCACACGGAACAAAACTGATAAGGCAGTACTTCGTTCTAGCATTAAGATTGGGATACCTCGGTGGGGTCTTCCTCAGTTGAGACAAATCGCCTGGCGTCACACGGAACAAAACTGATAAGGTAGTACTTCGTTCTAGCATTAAGTTTGGGATATGCTTAAAGCCATAGGCTGGTACTAGAACAGCGTTTCATAACCTGGGGTGCTGAAATCAATTATAGTTGGTGCTGGGAAGTAATACACACAAAAATCGCATTTATATATGTATCATTGATTACCCAGTTATACATATTTGACTCTTCCTATGCTATCTTATCTTTCTAGGGTGTTCTTATTTATTCTACAGACGATATTGTCAATTTGTTTCAGTTCTAAGGAATCAAGAAAATAAATCATCAAGCAGTATACCACTTTCTTTTAGCCTTCTAATAATAAGATAGGGGTTCTGGACTGCTTAGACATGACAACAGAGGGTGCTATGGTCGGAAAAGGTTGGGAAACGCTGTGTTAGAGAATGAGCCTCTTGCAAGCAGGAGTTAAAGGTAGTACAGGTGGCATAAGACGTCATGACGTCATTCACCCTTGGACAAAGGGGTTGGTCTTTAAGGATTTTATTCTGGCTAACGCTAGACAGTTCTATTTAGCACGCGGGGAAGATCTCATCACAGCAGAGGGTTAGACTTGATTGATATATTTTTCGAGGAATAGAGATTTCTCCCTCTTCAAAAGATATTATTTGGGCTTTTAGACAGAACCAATATTTTAAGCGTAAGGACAACATTCGACCCAATAACGGTTTTGTTATTAACACTCTTCTCCTCCTCCTCTTCCTCCTCCTCCTCCTCCTCCTCCTCCTTCTTCTTCTTCTTCTTCTTCTTCTTCTTCTTCTTCTTCTTCTTCTTCTTCTTCTTCTTTTTTTGAGGAAGGGAGGCTGAAGAGTTGTTTTGTTTTTTGTGGAAAAATATCCAAAGAACCAATCTTACTATCGGCGACGGTTTTTGAGTTAAGTAAGTCTGTACGAGTTCACTATAAACCCACTATCGGAGAAATAATAACGGAAAGTACAGGGAAACTGTATATTTCGACTACTGTCTGTAGTCCTCTTCAGCAGAATGCTTACATGAAGTTAAGGTACAAGGTACCTTAACTTGAAGTTAAGGTACAAGGTACCTTAACTTCATGTAAGCATTCTGCTGAAGAGGACTTCAGATAGTAGTCGAAATATACAGTTTCCCTGTACTTTCCGTTATTATTTCTCCGATAGTGGGTTTATGGTGAACTTTTACAAATGTGTTATAACATACCAATTTCCAAGTCTGTACGAGTTCAAAATGGATCCTACAGGATTACACGCCGTCGTTCGCCCCAAGTACAGTCCGAGATCTATCCCCGACGTTTGTCAAACGAAGGATCACGCCAGAAGGTTTTGCTAATCGAATGAATTGTTAACGAAATGAATAAGCAAAGCAGTTTTTACTCCGTTGTGTCACTCCACCAACCCCCTAACCTTTGCTGCTTGAAAACATCACGCGATTTCCAGAATAAAATTCTCAGAATTAAATGATTAGATTGTTCCCAGGTGGCGAGTTCCCGGAGGCTAGAAACTAAACAAAGGAACTAACAAAATCGGTCGACATGGATATCTCGCTCCCTGTCTCCGAGGTATGCAATGTCGATATGGTATGAACCTCTTTAGACGGATCGTATCAACATTACTATTATTATTATTTTTTTTTTCAACCAAAAGGAAACCCGTAAGGAACGCTGTTGTTGTAATGAAAGATCTATTTTTTTTTTCTTTCTTTTTTAATGACGAGGGTGGAACCTGCCCAGGGGCAATAGCGGACCACTTCCTGGGTCTGCGTAATGTCGTCCCAATCCGGCCGAACCTGACCTTAGAAAAGTAACTTATGGCTTGCTGTTACCTTTCTCTCCCTCTTTCTCTCTCTTTCACTCTTTCTCTCTCTCTCTCTCTCTCTCTCTCTCTCTCTCTCTCTCTCTCTCTCTCTCTCTCTCTCTCTCTCTCTCTCTCTCTCTCTCTCTCTCTCCCTCTCTCTCTATTTATCTATGTATGAATGTATATATTTCTATCTATCTACCTACCGGTATCTTTCCTATCTATCTATATATATCAATTGATCTATTTATCTATCTATCTCTATCTATCTATCTCTTTCTCCCTTTCTCTATTTCAATTTGATTTTTTTTCCGGTTAAAAATTTATACATGAACCAAGTATGGCCCCCCATGCACTTCTTCCACATTGTTGGTATTTTTCTATTCGTGCAGGTAGGCGTCAGACTATTTAATCCATCCCTATGGCATCAAATCGGTGAGATTTGTTGTCCTTTTTTATTTAGCTCCTGAAAGCTACATACGAAACGTATTCGATAGCGCAGACCAGCGTTTCTCAACCAGGGTTCCCAGGAACCCTAAGGTTCCGCAAAAGGTCCCTAAGGGCTCCGCGAGAACAAGTGAGATAAGCTAATGCACTTTTGATTTTTTATTTAATTTCATATACGTCATATAATTAATCACGCACGACATATTCATGGTTATTCTAATAATGCCATATAGACATCATCCTATCTAACCTATTTTATTACGATGAAAATAAAATGAGAAAGATATGGTATCTGTTTTTTTTTTTTTTTTTTTTTGCGCAGGGGTTCCTTGAGACATGCAATTTATTTTAAAGGTTACTCAAGGGTAAATAGGTTGAGAAACGCTACTATAGACACTCATATCCCAAAAGATTAAGACGATTAGCAAACATGACATCTTGTCCATGGACAATTTCCCCCACCCTATACAGTAACCAGCAAAAGTTGAGTTACTCCACTTGTGTGGGTAATGAAGAGGGTTTAAATTAAAAAGATTTTAGTTATGCACAATTCTAGGATAACCAACCCCCGGACAATTACCCCCCTTCGCAACCCGGACAACTGCTCCCCAGTGGGGATGATGCAGCTCACCGTGCAAACTGTTCTACCGTGAGGGGGAGAGGGGGGGAAGGGTTATCCCGGGGGCTGTTTGTCTGGAGAGGTTGTCCGGATAATGTCATGCACAGTGCGAAATACCATCATGCACTCTGCCAACTCCCTCCCTCCCTCCCTCCCTCCCTCCCTCCCTCCCTTCTTGGCATTCCTTATCCTTTCTCGTCCCAGCTCGCCCGTCCTCATCCCTGCTCGCCTTACCTCTTCCTTCGGTCTCCCTCGCTCCTCATCACACTTCCTCTCCCTCAGATTCCTTCGCCTTTATCTTTATCCTCCCTTAATCTTCACCTTTTCTACCCTTCCCACGTCCTCTTCACACTTCCTCTCCCTCAGATTCCTTCGCCTTTATCGTTATCCTCCCTTAATCCTCATCTTTTCTACCCTTTCCCTCGTCCCTCATCACACTTCCTCTCCCTCAGATTCCCTCGCCTTTATCGTTATCCCCCCCTTCATCCTCACCTTTTCTACCCTTCCCTCGCTCCTCATCACACTTCATCTCCCTCAGATTCCTTCGCCTTTCTTCGTTATCCTCCCCTCATCCTCACCTTTTCTACCCTTCCCTCGTCCTTATTCGTCCTTCTTCTTCCTTCCTTGTCCTTCCCCTCACTCTCTCCATTCCACGTTCTTCCTCGCCGTTCTTCTCAATTCTTCTCACTTCCTCGTTCTTTCCTGCCCTTCCTAGACCTTCCTTGTCCTCCATCGCCCTTCCCTTCTCCACGCTAACTCTTCCTTTGCCCTTCCTCGAATTTTCACGTCCTTCTTCGCCATCTCTTTCCCCCATCCTTCATCTTTTCGCCCCTTTTTGGCTTTGTACAAAGGATTACAAAGGCGGAGCATGCCGACAGGAGACCTTTTGGTCCATATCTAGGTCGGATGCGAAAAAAAATCATATTAATAATAAATTAATAAATAAAAATTATAATAATGTAAATAACAAATAAAATACATAAATAAATGCATAGGTATAGTTAAATAATAAACAAACAGGTAAATAGTAAATAATAGTAAATTGACATATAACTAATAATAAATGAAAATCAAACAGACAAATGATAACAAAACAAAAACAAATAATATAAAATAAATTATAATCATTACAGCATCTTGCTTAGGTGTTTATCTAAATGATTCTTTAAAGCTTCGAACTGAACTACATTGCACTACCTGTGCAGGAAGTTTATTCCATTCATTAACTACACGGTTGGTAAAGTTGTTTTGTCCCGTTTTCTTTGTCCTTCTTCGTCCGTCGTCAGCGTCTAACGACGTTCTTCGACCCAAGGCACCGACCGCCAACAGAAGAAGAACGTTCCGTTGCGCTGACAGGAAACTCGACCGGTTGTACTTGACCTTAACAAGACGCGTGGGAGGGAATTTGCTCTGGTTTGATGACATCGCCTGCCGGTAGTTAGGAAAAAATGTGTCAAGATGTCACCTAACGCATATAAGACGTTTACGGAAAAAAAAATCGATGGATTTAGAAACGACGTAAGGAATACACAAACACACACACACACACACACACACACACACACACACACACACACACACAATTGAACGAGACTAATGAACTGCAAACCAACTGTTCATTAACATTGATGAAGCAAAGCACCTCAGAGTTCAAGTGAGCTGACAAGGAATGTGGCTGTTGTTAATCTTGATGTGTATTTTCGTAATGATTATAGATTACAAAGGATTATCAAAGTTATAGATTACAAAGGAAAATTATAGATTACAAAGGAATAACATTTCTGGGTACTGAACAAAATTATGATAAAAAGTTTAGCAAATGCTTAAACAGGAAAGCAAAACAATAATAACGCAAAATAGTAATTTGACTATTATTACTTCGGCGTTTATCCAACTAGATCCTAAGACATCGAACTGTGTA
>NC_134785.1:53762555-53767555 GCF_046742065.1 Oratosquilla oratoria | reverse complement strand
CTACTAGACTGTAAATTTTCTCAGATTTTCCTTTAGTTTTTGAGGCAGTTTTCTGTATCATATTTCTTCTGTTGCTGTACGTGGGAAAGAAACGTTGATGAAATTCATTCAAGCTTCCGTACAGAAAATTAAATCTTGGAATTTCGCCCTCAGCTCCATTTACTGGGTCAGCAGCAATCCAGTTGTAGTCGCTATAAAGACCATCGTCGTCTCTTCAGAACGGGAAACCGGTGAATTTAGTTCCCCCTCGAGGTCGCACGGTCCGGAAGGGCTAAAACCAAACCTACCAGCAAGACGTTTCTCGGGACGGGAGGGAAGTCACGTGACTAATCCACAGTTCGTTCGCGACAGTGTGTCCGCTCCGACCATCAATGTTTATCACCCTGCTACTGCTGAGTACTGTGGCATCTCTTCAACCGCTAAAAGTGGGTGGATCTTAGAATAAGGAGGTTGTTTATGTATTTAATCTGACGGGGAATGTCTTATCTAATATTGTTGAACAGTCGATTTGTAGCTCTGAGAATTATCCTTTTTGGGGTGTAGATTTTCTTTTTGTTACGAGTGATCTATTACATGATAGTTACGAAGACGAAGCGAATAAAAGCCTCGGCGGTTTATCAAAGGTGGCGTCAGGAGATTGGTGAAATGAAACATACCTGACGTCAGTTGACAGTCACCGTCATTCCTGGGTATTAGTTTATATCAGGTTTTGGCTCTTTAGGTACGCTCAATGGTGTTACCCGTAGTGCGGTCAGGTAGCATTATGATGGTTCCTGGATCGAGTCTCCCTACAGCCGAGTTTAAAGTAAATATATATATATATATATATATAATATATATATATATATATATATATATATATATATATATATATATATATATATATATATATATATATATATATATATATATAACTTATATTTTTTAGAACGTTGGGAATCTCAATTAAATTTTCATTATAAGGAAGTACCAAAAGATTTGTGTAGTTAGGGTATTTTAACAGCATTCTAATATTACAAATTTTATATATTACATCATCAATAAATTCTGGGCTGCAGATACGTAAACCACGAAGGAACATAGAAGAAAATGTTGATTGTTTAACCCTAACATGGTGAGTAGAATGATAGTGAATATAAAAATTGACATTAGTAGGTTTAC
Source organism: Oratosquilla oratoria (assembly GCF_046742065.1). Taxonomy (NCBI): domain Eukaryota; kingdom Metazoa; phylum Arthropoda; class Malacostraca; order Stomatopoda; family Squillidae; genus Oratosquilla; species Oratosquilla oratoria. Next base: position 53,766,394 of record NC_134785.1, on the reverse strand, counting down.
GGTAAACGCAATGTTTAAATTGCCTATCACATCTACAAAAATTTTCAGTCCAAGAAAGAAATGCTTGAAATATTTTCAATATCCACAGTGAACTCTATTGAAGGAACCAGTTTATTTAATTTAGACAAAAAAAAATATCAACATTTTCATCAGCTTGAGCAGTCACCTTCCCCATGTGTCAAACTTGACTTGGATATATACTACAACTTACTCTCTACATATTCATTCTCTTATAATCCTTGAAGATGTGAAAATATCACGAAAGCGTTCGGATTCCAAGTTTCTTTTTCCCTTTCCCTATGATGTTTAGCATAATTTGTGTATTCACGTGTGTTTTGTGAAGCTTGTGCATACATATATATATATATATATATATATATATATATAATATATGTGTGTGTGTGTGTGTGTGTGTGTGTGTGTATATATATATATATATATATATATATTCATATATGTATATAGTGTGTGTGTGTGTGTGTGTGTGTGTGTGTGTGTGTGTGTGTGTGTGTGTGTGTGTGTGTGTGTGTGTGTGTGTGTGTGTGTGTGTGTGTGTGTGTGTGTGTGTGTGTGTGTGTGTGTGTGTGTGTGTGTGTGTGTGTGTGTGTGTGTGTGTGTGTATACATATATGTATATGTATATATATAGATGATAGATAGGTAGAGAAACAGATAGACAGATAGAGAGATAGAGAGATAGAAAGATAGACTGATAGATATCTTCATCGGGAGAAGCCCGTACTTGGACGGACTAAGGGGAGGAGGAGAAGGAGGAGGAGGAGGAGGAGGAAGAGGAGGAGGAGGAGGAGGAAGAGGACTGGTTCACCCGGAAGTCCCCATCTGGCGTCCGGAGAAGTCCCACAGGTAACGGCACAGCGTGATGAGCAAATTCTACGATCTTTGTCCTGACGTCACAGTTCCAGTGCTGCGTGACAGGTCACATTACGTCAAGCGTTGCTAATGTAATGGTTAGTGTCGATAGCTACCAATATCAAGGTCCGAACATTCTACCAGGGTAGGCTGTGTGTGTGGAAAGCCGGAGTGTTGCCCATAGATCGGACTGTGCTCTCGTCCGGGAGGGTTATAGCTGCCGGTATCTAGACTAGCACGTGATCCAAAGATATAGTGGATTTTTTTTTCTCTACTACGTTGGTCTCCGATCCCGTCTCGTCAATAAAGACCCGGTTTAGTCCCCATCAATTATTGGCTATCAACACAATGTCCGCGATAACTGGATTCTACTTGCGAGCCATTAGAGTCTGTAATAAAGAGTTTTTACAGCAAGAGATGATCTATATTTTCAGTGCTTTTCGCAGAATGTTATACTCCCTAGGCCTGCTCAACGAACTAAAGAAAAAAACAGCGGACATTTACAAGGGATCTGGACAAGAAAAGGTAGACCGTAGACCGCGATTTCCTGCAGAAGGAGTAATTGGTGAGGAACAGTGTGGGTTTAGGACAGTTAGGGGTTGCGTAGATCAGAATTTTGTGGTAAGGCAGACATGTGAGAAAGCTATAGGAAAAGGTAAAGATTTTTTTGTGTTTTTTATGGATCTGGAAAATGGTTATGACAGGGTAGATAGGAAGGCACCGTGGGAGATATTGCAGATATATGGGATAGGAGGAAAGTTGTCAAGAGCAGCTAATACTTTTTTACGAGAGCAGTAGAGCGAGTGTTAGGATTGGAAATGGAGAAGGTTAGTGGTTTGAGGTAAAGGTGGGACTTCGTCAGGGATGTGTTATGTCTCCCTGGCTGTTCAATTTATATATGGATGGGGTGGTGCGAGAGATGAATGCAAGGGTAGTGGGTCAGGGATTGGAGATGGTTAAAGAAAATGGAGAAAAGTGGGAGATAAGCCAGCTGTTGTTTGCGGACGACATTGCGCTTGTAGCAGGATCAGAGAAGGGATTGAGGAAGTTAGTGACAGAGTTTGGGAAGGTGTGCGAAAGAAGAAAGTTGAGAATAAATGTGGGTAAAAGTAAGGTGATGAGATGTACAAGGTGATAAAGTGGCAGAAGACTGGACGTGAGTATTAAGGGAGAGAGACTGGAGGAAGTGGATAGTTTTAGATACTTGGGTGCGAATGTGGCGGGAAAGGGAAGAGTGGAGGTGGAGGTAGAATGCATATCTAGAGAAGCGAGTAAATGCCTTGGGGGATTAAAAAGTCTAATGAGAAGTCGACATTTGGGAATGGATGCTAAGAGGAGATTGTATGAAGGAGTGATTGTGCCGACAGCACTGTATGGGGCAGAAACATGGAACATAAGAGAGGAAGAGAGGAGGAGTTTGAATGTATTTGAGATGAGGTGCCTGAGAAATATGATAGAGGTTACAAGGCTGGATAGATTGAGAAATGGGGAGGTGAGGAGGAGAACGAGGGTGGAAAGGGAGTTGGGAGATAGAATTGATGAAAAAATATTGGGATGGGTTGGACACATGGAAAGAATAAGTGAATAAAGATTAATGAAAGAGATGTGGAAGGCAGAGGTGGATGGAGTGAACACGAGGGGTCGACCCAGGATAAGATGGATGGATGGGGTAAAAGGGGAATTGAGAAAGAGGGGAATGTCGGTTGAGGAAGGACGGGAGAGGACAGAAGACAGGGGTGAATGGAGAATGTTTATGTATGGATGATGTGATGCATGAGGTGGAATGGGTGGGGGATGGGGGTGAGAGAGTATGTGTGAAAAATAAATTGATTCAGCTCGAAGGGATTTCTCCCAGTCTTCTCCTTTTCTGCATGAGAGGACGGAGAGGGGGATAGCCGATTTAATGAAGCGGCCTTGCTGTGGATGTGCTGTGTCTTGCGACACTGTTTCTGACCTAGGGCAGTAGGCGAGATTCAGGGATGACCCAACATCCAGGAGGTGCCAAGATAAGAGGAAAGGAAGAGGATGGAGGGGAGTGGTGTATGTTAGTGATAGAATGGGTGGGAGTGGTTTTTATACCTTTCTTTTTTGGCTACCTCCCTTGTAAAGGGGAAAGGGAGAGAGAGAGAGAGAGAGAGAGAGAGAGAGAGAGAGAGAGAGAGAGAGAGAGAGAGAGAGAGAGAGAGAGAGAGAGAGAGAGAGAGAGAGAGAGAGAGAGAGAGAGAGAGAGAGAGAGAGAGAGAGAGAGAGAGAGAGAGAGAGAGAGAGAGAGAGAGAGAGAGAGAGAGAGAGAGAGAGAGCATAAGTGCATGTGTGTACGTACGTGCGTACGTTTGTGAGTGTGTTCTCACGTATAAGCCCGCCTGCTACCCGCCCGCCCGCCCGCCCGCCCGCTCTCGCGCGGCTGCATACGTGTGCAGTGCGTTTTTACGCCCACAAACTCGTACCTGTGTCTGGACGTGCGCGCGTGTTTGTTCGACACGACACGGCAGCGCCCGAGCGGCCGACACTCCCTCCAGGTCGGTCGTCGGAATGAATTCGAAGGTTTTTTTGTTCCGAAGTTCCGTTGCTGCTTGCTTCCTCTTCCTGCGAGCGATCTTAAACCCGATCCGGCTGTGTGTGTGTGTGTGTGTGTGTGTGTGTGTGTGTGTGTGTGTGTGTGTGTGTGTGTGTGTGTGTGTGTGTGTGTGTGTGTGTGTGTGTGTGTGTGTTCGCCCCTGCTGTAAGACTGAATGACCGTATTTCTTCATAATCGAACGTAATGATATATTATTTTTTCATGCATTATCAAAAGTTTTTGGTGTTCCAATTCTATTCTTTAGCTTTACTTTTACTCATTTGTAGATTTGGCTGCTTACCTATAGTATATCTATTGGTTATCTTTTTATTTACTTGATTCTTTCTATTATTATTTTTTATATTATTCATGTGTTTGTTTTTTATTTTATTTTATTTTATTTCATTTTATTT
>NC_134785.1:53690055-53755055 GCF_046742065.1 Oratosquilla oratoria | reverse complement strand
ATACATACATACATACATACATACATGCATACATACATACATATATATATGCATACATACATACATATATATATGCATACATACATACATACATACATACATACATACATACATACATACATGCATGCATGCATACATACATACATACATACAGTACATACATGCATACATGCATACATACATGCATACATACATACATACATACATACATGCATACATACATACATACATACATACATACATGCATACATACATACATACATGCATACATACATACATACATACATGCATACATACATACATACATACATGCATACATACATACATACATACATGCATACATACATACATGCATGCATGCATGCAAACATACATACATACTATGCCAAACACAACAGGGAAAGGAAATTAAGGCTTTGAATACGATCACTCTCCAGGGACCGTTGCCAACTGCCGTGGGGTTGCATATTTCCAGTTAGTAAAACTCAACGTAAAAGTTATATTTCCTGTAAATTGAAATTCAAGTGCTACATGGTCACTTTTCCTGTAGAATACACGTACTTCAAATAATCATTTGCATCAAGTAGTTTAATAGACAAGTTCAATATCACATGTCGTCCTTTTTTAATCTTGTCGTGTATTAGACTCGTTTGGTCACTGGATGTCTGTTGATACATTTTATAAAGCAAATTTTCACTTCCACTTGCATTCCTCTCCCGATTCACCTCTTTATAATTAAAATGTTTGTGAGTACTCGTGCGTATGCAATTCACCACGGTCTTGGATCACATGCTGGACTCGTGATCGACAGCAGATACCCTCTGGTGCTCATGTATGGCCCGATCTATGAGTAATGTTGTGACCTTACACAAATACATTCAACTCTTTGCCCTTCAGAGTTGGAGTGCCGACTCTCAGTGTAGCGTTGGGCGGGACCCAAACTCGGTTCACTGAATAAGTGGTCGAGAACCGTACCACTGCACCATCGAACTGGTGTGTGTGTGTGTGTGTGTGTGTGTGTGTGTGTGTGTGTGTGTGTGTGTGTGTGTGTGTGTGTGTGTGTGTGTGTGTGTGTGTGTGTGTGTGTGTGTTTGAGAGAGAGAGAGAGAGAGAAAGAGAGAGAGAGAGAGAGAGAGAGAGAGAGAGAGAGAGAGAGAGAGAGAGAGAGAGAGAGAGAGAGAGAGAGAGAGAGAGAGAGAGAGAGAGAGAGAGAGTGAGAGAGAGAGAGAGAGAGAGAGAGAGAGAGAGAGAGAGAGAGAGAGAGAGAGAGAGAGAGAGAGAGAGAGAGAGAGAGAGAGAGAGAGAGAGAGAGAGAGAGAGAGAGAGCGAGCGAGAGAGAGAGAGAGAGAGAGAGAGAGAGAGAGAGAGAGAGAGAGAGAGAGAGAGAGAGAGAGAGAGAGAGAGAGGAAGAAAGTCTCCATAAAAATCTGAGAACGTTTGACCCTAAATAAGCTATATCAAAGTCATGAACACGAGTGTGTATAAAAGGATATACATTATTTGTCATAATTTTTTTATATAGTGTAGACGAGCAATTGGCGGGCACTAACTATTTTACTCGTTTAACATTTTCAGTATTCTGAGAGATGGTTCGCCTGCAGAAGACGAGGTTACCACTCCAGGCACTGAAAATGCCGAAAACCTTCTGAATGGTGAGGGTACTAACGAAAATAAAACAGAGCCTGCCACCGAAGGAGAGGTCGATGACACCAACGTTTCCATCACAGACGAAACCGTCGCTGAAGATCCCAGTATAGAACCTAGCGTCGTTATAGATCCAGACACAGTTGCCGTCTCTGGAGATACGAGCACCGAGTCTAACGTCGCTGTAGCGCCCACACCGGAAGCTTCCGTTGCAGGAGATTCTAGCACAGAACCTGAAGTCCCTAAAGATCCCATCCAAGACTCTACCGTCCCTGAAGATCCCAGCACAGACACTGACGAATCTATATCTATCATAGATGCTGACGTCGATGAAGTTTCCAACGCAGAAACTAACGTCCCTGAAGATCCCAGCACAGACACTGACGACTCTAACCCAGACACAGAATCTGCCGTCGATACAGTTCCCAGCGCAGAAGCTAACGTCCCTGAAGATCCCAGCACAGACTCTGACGACTCTAAGCCAGACACAGAATCTGCCGTCGATACAGTTCCCAGCGCAGAAGCTAACGTCCCTGAAGATCCCAGCACAGACACTGACGACTCTAAGCCAGACACAGATCCTACCGTCGATGAAGTTTCCAGCACAGAAAGTAACGTCACTAAAGATCCCAGCACAGACACAGACACAGACGACTCTAAGCCAGTCACAGATCCTACCGTCGATGAAGTTCCCGGCGCAGAAACTAACGTCACTAAAGTTCCTATCACAGACTCTACTGATACTGATGATGCCAGCTCAGGAGAAAGTGTAACTAATGTTGACGCCACAGAAACTATCACTGAAGGCGCCAACACAGAAACTAACACCCCTGAAGTTTCCCCCTCCTCCACAACCTCATCCACTACAACTACGGTTCCTCCAGAAGGCAAGTTGACATTGTTAAAGTTCTAAACTATCTGCACATTAATTATTGTGATTTTATACCTTACCAAAACATTGGGACAGCCTCACCATACAATTCTAATGGCCTGAATCTAATGCTTGATCATAAAAAGGGCGAGTCGTAGCGTATCTAGCATATGTTTTTACAAATCTTACCATTCTAACAAATTACTTATACTTGTAATTGCTTACAACGAAGAGAGGTTTACTTAAATTTACTGGATAAGGCAACACCATCTTTGTTCGTTGGGTTTGATAAAACGTCATTAGTCGACAAGTAATAGAATTCATTCTAACCTTACTACGTCCACTGAATTATTGGAGTAATCTTCTCTCTGATACAATTTTTATTTAATTGGATAGCCGCTGACGTTCTGACGATCTGTGTAGCTGATCGTTCAAAATTGCGGAAGTTTTCTTTTTTCCTCATTGTTCAATGTGGAACACAGGTTTCCGATATTCATCTAGGAACCAGAGTCTCCAAGTCTTTTACCTCTTCTTCAGCCGGGTGATAATAGTTAATATTTTAATCCTCTTAGTCTATATGTCCACGAGTGAAAAGAAGATGTAAAAACCTCGAAACCTGGAGATACTGGTTCTTATATGAATATCGGAAACTCCTGTTTCACATTGAACAATGAGGGAAAAAAAGTCTCCCGCAATTTTGAGCGATCAACTACGCAGATCGTCAGAGCGTCAGCGGCTATCCAATTTAACAAAAATTCTCCCTTGAATCGTCACATCACACCGAAAGCGGATACCGGTACATCATTTCCTTGTGCCCTGCATGCAGTAAAAGAAATCATCCCTAACGATTCCTTTCGCCAACTTTTTGAACCACTACCTACCCTAATGTGACATTACCCCATGTGCAATCGGGAAGAATTGGCCCGCTTAGATTTTTCTTATGCATACATAGCACAGACAACGGTTAAAGATTCTAGGGAGCAAATGACGACCATCGTCGTCAGCTTCCTTGAGACCTAAGGTAAGAGGAATTCGAGGCAACAGACATAGAATGAAAATGATAATGAAATAAACTAATGTTCTATCAACAGAAATAATAGTGGCATGTGGTGGAGAGGTGTATATAGGGGCCGAGAGGAATGATACGACCAGATCTGACGATTCCGTTATTGAAATCACCATTTCGAGCCCCGGTTATGAGGACGATGAAGACTACCCAGAAGATCTTGATTGCGAATGGATTGTAAAGGTAATGTAATGGTGATTATACATGTACATACATACATATACCAAAGGCTTTTTTTTTTCCTTACAAGGGAGGTAGCCAAGGTATAAAATCCACTCGCACCCCTACATGTTCCACTCCCCTCCACCCTCTTATCTTGGCATCTCCTGGATGATAGGTCATCCCTGCATCTTGTCCACTGTCCTGGGTTAGAAGCAGTGTCGCAAGACACAGCACATCCACAGCAAAGCCGCTTCATTAAATCGGCGACCCCCTCTCGCTCCGTCCCATTCAATAATTATTTATTTTCTCGCCTTTATTTTTATAACAATTTCTGTCTTTATTTACATTGACTATTATCTATGAACATAATTATATTAACAAACGCAATTGTATTTCCCACATACGAAAGGAATATTTAGAATAGCCTAACCTAGGAATTTTGACATTAACATGAATCAATACAGTGTCACTTATCATATATAGGTGAGCACTTTAGGTAACGTGACCTAGGGGCATTTTGATATAAACATGAATCAACTGTCTCTTCGCCTTAGAGCAAGGGAGCCTACTTGGCGTCCTCCGTCCGCAAAAAACAAAATAAATAAATAGATAGATAAATAAATAAACAAATAAATAAATAGATAAATAAATAAATAAATAAAGATAAATAAATAACCAAGATCACTTATATCTATCTCACGCAAAAATTAGTCTGGAATGGGCAACTCCCGTCCTCTATCCCTTTCCTCATCTCTAATTTGTACCTAAGCTCCTGTGAGCAACGTCGGCTACACTGCGCTAATTCGCATCCCTGAACCTAAGATTGCGTTGTGTGTGTTGGACCTGGACACGGGGCTTTGCCTCACCGTCTGTTCTATGGAAACACGTAAACGTAATCCACACACATGATAATACTAAAACTACAATCTCAAATATTTCATATCTGCAACAATATAGCCACAGAGATACTTAGTTATATCTATAGAAAATGGCGTATGCTATTGTTTTTAAGGCATGACTCCTAATATACTGTACTGTGTGTGTACTCAATCATATATGCTCTCTTTCAAGAGGTAAAATTACTGTTACTTACCTACTCTTTCCTCTTTTGATATATTTCAATTATGTCCTGGAATATTTGTGAACATAGCGTAAATAGTAGATACATGGGCTCTATGGGCACATTTCCTGAATTCATTGTTTTTATTCGCGGGGGATTTGGTATCTAAACCTCGCGAATTTAGAAGTATGATAGGTATTACGAAGATGGATGGCGTGAGAGATGTAGAAGTGAGATAGGGAACGGGGATGGAAAAAGGATTGTCGGATAGATTTTATCATAAGTGGTTTAGGTACATGGAAAGAATGAATAAGGAAAGAGTAAAAATTTTGGGAAAAAATGAAAGGAGTGAACTTCAGAGAAAAACCAAGGAGATGGATTGGGTAAAAGGGATATCGGATACAAAAAAAAAATATTGAATAAGGAGGAGAGGGTGCAACAAAATTGACAATGGTTGTAAATGGTCTAATAATATTATCTAAAGGGATGATTTCCTCTGTTTTATAGTTCTTTGAAGTAGAGGTGGAAGGATCGTTAGCATTTATTTTAGCATTATTTTGCAGTTCCTTTACATAATGCAGTGTTCCTTATTGTGATGATGCTCAAGTTTTGGTCTCAATATCCTACGCGTTTTGAACATTTTAGTAATATTAGCATAGCTATAATAATGTTTATGTGTCATGTTTAATGATTGGTATTACTCACGACTGTCTCTGGTTCCCTAAACCCCCTACGTATGTCGTCTGTGTAACTTGGCGTAGAAAAACAATCTAATGAGGTCCACAACGGAAATAAGCTTACATGCTTTTTTGTGTTATCCTCGGCAATTGCAATTGTTATTTTGAACTGTGTTCTTGTCATTTTCTGTACTTCATGTATACTGATTATTTGCCAAACTTATTATTATTATACAATGAAAATTTGGGGGTAAATCAGCTGTCAAACATTGCTATGGAGCTAGGCCTCTCTGCATTGCCTTTCACACGAGCAGTGTGGCAAGTCAGGGATGACTTTTTATCCATGAGGTGCTACTAAGCTGGGAGAGAGGATATTATTTGTTTTCCATATCACTACAATCTCTAGAAGGTATGTTATATTACTACCTACAATCGGTAAATGTTCAGTTTCGCCCCTGGGCGCAATATAGCAATAGAAAATGAATTATTAATTTTGTAAATTATAATGTATCAACGTAATATGCAATTTTGTGGGCGGAAATAAAAAACAAAAAAGTTGCTAAAACAGATTTCGTAAGTAACGAAGTCGCGCCGGACGAATGGTACGCCATGTTTGTTATGATAGATGCCGACGTCGAAGATATGAAAGGATGATAAATTCGTCTAACCTAAACTAACCTAACCTGTGTTTAATAAATCATTACCTGCAAATTAAATGTCATCCGGATCGTCCTCGTTGTCGTCGTCGTGACGTTGGCGGGCTTTTCAACTCGTTCATTAGCATGCTTGTAGCAAGGTATTTTTTTATTTTAGTTTCCGCCCAGAAAGTCCCACATTACGTTCATGTATTATAATATACAAAATTAATATTTAATTTTCTAACGCTATATCGCGCCCAGGGTCAAAACTGAACAAATACCCTACACTGCACATGGGCAGTGGAGAGTAGTAGTCTGCTCACATTCCCCCTTGACCCCCCGACTAATAATTGTAAATATTCTACAGCAAACAATCATACTTAACTGTATAATTTAACAAGTTGTCAGTATACTTTACATATAGCTTTGTTAATAAATACTAATTGTACTTGTTAGAAATTAAGATACGATATAATTGTATAATATAGAAATATTTTATCTTTATTTTTTGTTTTTTTCTCCCTGCAGCCAGACTTGATAAACTGCCCCGCTGGTGCTTTGTCGACTGTATTCCGGGACGGCAGTCGTATTAGAGAATCACCGAGGTGCAAAGCAGATTACATTTCAATCTCAAGAATGGAAGCTGGTACAAAGACATTTTCATCAAAGTATGTATGGATAAATGTTTTAGCTTACTTCCAAAGAAAAAGTTCCAATGTGTTGATAAAGCCCTTAAAAATACTCCGGCATACCAGTATCCAGTACAATTAGCACTGGAGGATGTTACAGAACAGGCCAAGTTAGGACAGGAACGGCACGATGATTGAACTAATGTGTCACATAGCCTTGGACTGCTCGGGCATACATAGTAACCAATTAATATTAATGATACCATACATATATCAAATCATAGGAACATTATGTCATGTTAGAAACAAAACCACATATGTGACTGAGACAAGACATTGATATATGTACTGTAAGGTATGCAGCATGGTTATACATAAAGATACGTGGAAATACATAATGGTATGATACACGATACAATGTGATATGAATTGCATGCACTGATTGTCTATCCATCCAACTTATTACATATCTACACCTCCCTCTTCCCTCACACTTGTAGCACTGCCTCGAGTGGACTCTTTTCCGTGAATCAATGTAAATAACGTGGGACAATGGGGGCATCTGCTAATGTGGACTGGCTTTTCTTGTCTGAGCAAGAGGCTACAGGGATCTAGAGGAGGAGCTTATCACTGGACGAAAACATCAACTATTTTGCCACCAGACTTCGACAATAGGCAAACGTACCTAGTGTTCCCGGGACCTGCCACAACCTATACCCATACCTTGACCCAGTGGAGTGATGTCAAGTCCTGGATCCTCACACACTGTCCAACAGTTCAGTGTAGATAGAGGATGGGCATTCTTGACGCACTAACATTGTACCTGGTCTGCACGGGCAACAGCTCCATGGTCACAGTCTTGAGTCCTAGCTTGCCATTTTGCGGGAAAGTCTCTGGGTGCGCCAAGATGCACGGACGTAGAGGGCGGCTGTATCATAACTGCGCATGAGAATGTCCAGCAGGGTGTTGTGTAGCTCTAGGAGACCCCTGTCGAGTTCTTCGTAGTCAATTACAATGGTGGGTACTGACTTAATGATAGAGTGGCAGACCAAACATATACAGTCTGCAGTTGGACATGGCCCAGGCAATGTGGAGCATTTCCGGTTCGATGGTGGCATAGCAAGTTTCAGTATCTGTTACGAATATGAAGCCACACTGAACAAGACACATCAGTCCCTGGACGTGGTCTTGTAAAAGGACATACCTGATGCTGTACAGGTGTCAGGCATCTACTTGGTGGACAACTGGAAGAGCCGGGTTGAAGGGTGCCAGAACACGTGATGACAGCAGATCTTGTTTGATGCATTCAGAACACCTGTCAGGGTCAGGGGCACAAGTAAACAAGCACTTAGGGTTCACCAGAGGGGATAGAGACTGGGCCGTGTTTGCCATGCCCTGGGTGAATTCAGCCAACTGGGTCACCAGGCTCATGGAGCAAAGATCGGTTAGGTTAGCTGGTTTAAGAAGTCCTGTATGGTGTTGACCTTGTCTTCCTCCGCAGAGATCCCCTCCACAGATATCCATCATGTCTCACTAGTGCCTTCATTCCAGCACTATCTTGTACAATGGTTTGGGGATCGGTGCCATCTGCGTAGAGCTGATGGCCAGGGGTGGTTGCTGCAGAAATAATCCAGCCTTACCTTGACACACTCAACACATGGTTCATCACAAACAGACTCAAAATAGCTCCAACCAAATCTACAGCAACACTTCTCACCAACTGGACAAAAGAACACAAATACATACCTCATCTCTACATCAACAACACTCTAATACCACACACAAACACACCGAAAATTCTTGGTGTAACATATGATACATCCATGTCTTTCAAACAACACCTCACAAACATAAAAAACAAATGCACACCTAGACTTAACGCACTTAAGTCAATCACTGGAACAACATTTGGACAAAACAAAGAAACTAATATAACAATATACAAACAATGCATACGCTCAGTGATGAATTATGCAAGTCCTGCATGGGCTCCTAATCTCAGTGAGACACACCACAACACCCTTCAAATCATACAAAACAAAGCCCTAAAAACAATTACAGGCTGCACAAATACAACACCTACAGACCATTTACACCATGAAACAAAAGTCCTCAAAGTCAAGGACCACCTCGACATGAGAGGCACACAAACACTTGCTGCAGCCACCACAAACACATCACACCCGCTACACTACATAGCAGAACACCCACACACACCAAGAAACATTAAAACTACACCCAAAGACCTTTATTACGCACAGATACTCTCTTCTCTTCCTCCACAACCACCAAATACCAGCCTCCGGAAACATATTCATAATCATATCACTCACCGCTCCATTAACACACTGAAAGACAACACACTGCTGCATGCCAGACCCCCTGATATCCACCCTTCTGAATCCTCTCTCCCACGAAAGGACAGAGTCCACTTGGCCAGACTGCGATGCGGTCACCACCCAGCACTTCTAAGCTACCAGAAGAGGCTGGACGACCGTATTGTGAAAAGCTGCCCAGGATGTAACACTTCACCCCATACCATACAACACATAATGGAAGACTGCATTATACACAATCATGCACGCAAACAACACAACATACACTCTATAAAGGATTTGTGGGAAAACCCAGTTTCGGCTGTGGCCTTCCTTGGGGAGACAGGACTGCTCGGACAGACAGTCTAGGGAACGACAACAACAACAACAATGGTTTGGTTGCATATCTTAAATAGTGCTTTCCCTATTACATTAAGGTTGCTTATGTAATCCAATAAGAATCATCCATCATTATATTTAGATTCAAGCCACCAACCAAACTTACTCTTTATACCAGCATTGATCATTTTCACATTAGTTTCTTCCAACCTCCATTATGTGTAGTTTTATACCATAAATGCAAATGGTCTAAAATCCATAAAAAATATTAACAGTCTAGGGCATAAAAGAAACAACTCCAGCACATTTTAATTCACAATATTGGACACAATCTCCATTGTAGGAGAGAGGCCAAACGCAGAGTATGGGATCCGATATATTTGACGTTTTGCCCAGTAGGGTTTCTTCAGGAATAACACAGTTGAGAAACATTGTACTCCTTATATAGCCCGAGCTTGCGGGGAGAAACAAACATAAAAAGGGGTGTACACGCAATTTGCGCAAATTGCTTGTTGTTTGGTTATTAAAATTGCCAATGGTTTATTTATTACAAAAAATCCACTGTTCTGATTTATATTATCAATGAGGGATATAAACGCAGATTCAAAACATCTACGTTTCATTGTATGGTTTTCATATTTTATAATCTTGGAATTATTCCTTATATAGCCCTGCAAGCTCGGGCTATAAAAAGGAGTAAAATGTTTCTCATACATACATACATACATATACATACATACATACATACATACATATACCATATAAGTTATTAATTTTTTTTAATCAAAATTGGTTTTGAAATATTTCACTTTTACCCTAACTAAGCACCTACCTCCATTTTACCAGAATTTTATTTACCAGTTGTAACATAATTTTTAATACATGAATAACTTTTATATGGTCCATTTACCCCAGTGATGACCTGATTACCCCATCCTACAGTATATTTTTTGCCCCTTTTTACACATGGAAAGCTGACTACCATGGGCTGCTTCCCTCCTGCTTTCAGCAGGTGACATAGAGTCACACACAACATAGAATACAGTTCAAAGTTTCTTCTCAGAGACACTTGTGGAAGGGCCTGAGAACTATCTCCAGTTGCTGTGAGGCTGTGATTTTTCTACTTGGTGAAACTTGAGGCAACAGTAATCAATGTGTCTTGAGACAGTGTCAAATGCCTTGTTTATATAGTTACCATTACTGTATGTCAGGTTGTAGATGTCCTTGAATACATGTTGGGTGATTCTGTAAGTACTGTGCTTGTAGAGTGACCTTCCATGTTAATTTGGTCCTTTCCTGTATATAACAATTAGGTAAGTACTTCATTCCTTCATTCCATGTAATTTTCAGTAAAAAATCACACACCACATTTGGCAGAGCTTTCTTATCATGCTATAATTATATATTGATTTTCCTCAGGTACTGTGGCAACATAGAGAAACTTTCAGAATATATGGAGTGGCCCTCAAATGCACCAGAACTTGTTTTTCGACTAGTAACACGCAAACGTCCCAGAGGACATGGAGGAAGAGTTTTTGGTTTCACCATGGATATGATCGGTATGACCACTCAAGGCACAGCTAAAACAGAACTGTGATCATAATATCTTTTGTGCACTGAATTTCACAATTTCATATACTATGCATGTACATGGTCTTAGTATCTACTATGTAAATAAATATATTCATGCACAATAAATAATATAACTTTCATATTCTGTTTCAGCTTACTGTCTTGACTGAAGTTAAAAGAATAACCTATGGAAGAGGTTCAACAGGAAGAAGCTGGAGCACCAGGGGAAAGTATTGATATACTACGAAATATTTTCACATTAGAGAACAAAGAAAACATAAAATATGACTGTTGGACATTATCGGTTGTTTGAAAAATCAAACACCCCTTGCACCAATACTACATTTATCAAATGTACACCTAAAGAAAAGGATTTGTCTTCAGAAAATCTCACTATGATGAAATTATTGATATCATTATTGTAAATGAGGAAGTTGAGAGATCAACTCAAGCAGTGTCTACTAGAATTGAATCTTATCCCTCAAATATTATTATTTCAGCAATTCAGCTTTACCTCAAAACAGCAATAACTTAAAAAATTTCAGTGCAAGATAAAATATGAATGAAAACTATGACTGAATTTGTATATCATCACCAATACAATACTTCTATCTAGAATGGAGATGTGCTAGAGGTTAACTGATCAGCATTTTTTTTTTAAGTGGAAGATCTACAATCACAATGGAATACTGTGCTACTCTGGCCATTGTGAGGAAACCAGTGTACACAGCTGACAATCCAAACAGTTATACCACAGAGGGATATACTAACAACTTGGAGTAACTACCCACACAAGAAGCACACCACTGTATGCTGTATTATACAAAGTTCATGTTTCTTTGATCATGTGACTGAATGTGCATACAGTATATTTCTGAGGGGAACCTTTGCATAAGATTCCAGCAACAATGGGCATTATAACTATATCTTTTAGATTTATAACCTTGCCAAATACTGTGATTAATACTTTTTTTAAGACTAGACCTCACAGCTAGTGTTAAATAATACGTTAAACAATCTTTGTCAGTGAATAACAACATTTATCATTTAACCCGGTACATAAAAACATGAGACAAAAATAATTTCATGCATGTAATAATACAATGTTTGTAGTGATCTTAGATACTGTATTTTAGGCATAGAAGATGCACTTTTTCTCCCTACCCCCAATTAAAAAAGATTGGCTAAAAGAAATTGCTCTGCATCTTATACATGAAGTTCAGGCCTCCCATAATCTAATTTCATTCCGATGCTTGCTACTGTAAGCTATAATCTTACCCTAGATGGTCATTTCTACCTAACCTGTCAATAGTATTCAAATGACATTATCATTATTACAGTCTTTTTCACGAACATGTTCAAAATGTTGTATATATTAGTGAAAAGGGCACTATTATTACTATTACTGCAAAAATATATATTAATGTAACAAAATACCAGCAACATTCATCACCAGTGGTGGGCGTTGCTATAAGTAGAGCGATAATATCACTTTAACCAGACAAATTTATCGCTTATATTTATCGCTTTCAAATTTCCCACAATAAATCCAGCGATAAAGTAAAAGACGAAAAACCGTCACGGCAGGAGGTTACAGGCTCATTGTTACACGGCAAACAGATATGGTGTTTTAAGTGTAAAAAAAGAGGTTTTTAAATGGATAAGTAGCAAAAATTGAGTATTTTTGTATTTATCGCAGGATTTATCGCTTATCGCTTTAAGGCATCTTGGAAATTTATCGCTTTATCATTATAGGACTAATTTATCGCTTTACATTATTGCTTTATCGCAAAATTTATCGCTGCCCACCACTGTTTATCACTATCAACCTGATCAATCATACCTAAATATCTCAACACTCTACTATCATTAGTTGAAACTACCTGTACAGAAGAACCGTTACTGAATAGA
Organism: Oratosquilla oratoria; assembly: GCF_046742065.1. Lineage (NCBI taxonomy): Eukaryota > Metazoa > Arthropoda > Malacostraca > Stomatopoda > Squillidae > Oratosquilla > Oratosquilla oratoria. The sequence goes on along the minus strand of NC_134785.1, from coordinate 53,742,171 downwards.
ATTGTAAAATGCAAACCTTTGAAACATAACATTATGTCCAAAGAGAAATAGGTCATACAAAGCAGCCAAAGAAAAATGATTGGTTATTTACATATAGTAAATAATGCTAATAATAATACTCAAACAAGATTATTATTATTAATGTTTTTCACTAATATACACAGTATTTTGTATGTTAATGAAAAGGATTATCATTACCATTACTGAGAAAAAAAGACAGTGCTGGTAACATTCATTGGTACCAGCTGATTGATTATACCGTTATCTCAATGCACTCCTATCAAAAGCCAGATTGAAACTACCTGTAGTCTTGTGGTGCTGGTTAGGTTTGCACCAAAGTCTTTCCTAAAGAGAATAGCTAATTTGTTTTAAAGATTACATGCTTAAATACACACAAAAGAATCCTAGATATGCCCTGCCAAAATGTGGTGCATCTTATATGCCATAAAATATGGTATATACCGTCACTTGTGAAACAAAAGTAAATTGTCGTAATGCTCATCAGTCCACTGACGGGTGAATGTATTGATTATTCAGTTAATACACTTTAATAAAATAGGAAAAAAGTATTAAACAGCCAAACATGTACTTAGTATTTAAGGACCTAATTTGTAACACTAATTTAGAATGTTTGTATTATCATTATTATTTTTTTCTTTTTTTTTAACCAATTTACTTATGTAAGTGAGAAGGGTCTTGTCATTATATTGATAACTTTTGTATACATAATACTGTACATTTGATCATACAACTAGCTGAGCTGAGCTGAGCTAACAATACCTCGTTAACATGCTTTCGTAAATGCATCCTGATTTTGGTATGCCAGTTAAAGAAAATGTTTAATGTACAAGAAAATACATCTTACTAACCTGGCACCATGGGGTTTGCTTACTCATATTGTACGTCTAATTTCCCTATTATGTTGGTATGACAAGTGAAATGTATACTTAATTCAGTACTATAATAATAAAATAAAATACTAAGGTTACTAAAAATCATTGGCAGCAAAGTTTATATGCATTTCATTCATAAGGTGGATTTATCAATTTTCATCGGTAGTATATCACTCATGCATGAGATTATCTTCAGTCCTATCAGTGACATCACCCACATTAAAACAGTCAATATTAACCACAGTTTTGGTACTATGTATTCATTTATCTACCTATATACCAAAGGCCCCGTCCTCCTTATATGGGGAAGAGGTCCTTGCTATATGATGATATGGTTTAACGTCACAAACTCCCCCCCTATCAGAAGGCAAGGACAGTGCCCCTCACAGATGACTTTGTAGCATGGAATTAAACAAACCATGAACTTGGTTCATCTTCACCAGTGGCAGGGTTCGAACCACCATCCCCTCAATCTTTGCCGCAAGTAATGACGCCCTAACCCGCTTAGCCAGTGAGCTTCCTTAGTATATATAGCTAGATAAAAAGAAAAATCAATACATATGATGAAAACTGAGATGAATATAAGCATTAATAAATAAGGTTGATATGTTAATCTTTACACCCAAGATATAACTAAATTATGTACTTCTCCCATCAACGCAATTTCTTAGTTCTCTTATACTGTGAGTCTTCGTTATACGGTACATATGCGACCCTAAAAACCTTACCACAAATTGAAATTACCGTACAGTGAGACCTCTCATTAACCTCTTCACTCCGGGGCACATCGCACATCTGGCAGCATTAGCTCCCCGACGTGCGATGTTGCATCATAATAATCGCATTATAAAAAATAAAGTCAGTGCTCAATCGTTCGTTCTCTTTCACCCATGAATTTTGATAACCATAGAAAATATGATGAAGCCAGTTTAGAGAGAATGGAGGTTACGTAGGTACGACTACAATAAATATAATCAAGACGCCGACGTCAGCATCATCGCGTACCCACTTGCTCCTCATGACGCCTACATAGGCGTCACCGTATGGAAGTGGTTAATGGACGTTAATTAGCTGCGTTTGCGGTGTTTTCGGTGTTTTGGAGTGGTTTTTGGGTGGCATAGTGATTGCACGCACTAAACAACAGCACCAAAAACACCGAAAACACAGCTAATTAACGTCCGTTAATGAGAGGTTTCACTGTATACCGAACCCAAGTTTCGACTTGTGGCAGACGTACCTTCTCCCTGCTCTTTCCTCTTCGAAATATCTAATTTTACCTCCAAAACATGAGCGGATACCGTATCTGTGAATTTTTCTTACCATAAATAGAATCAAGGGTAGTAATTACCAAATACCGTAACTGTGAATTTTACCAGATAAAGAATTACCGTATAAGGAGGATTCACTGTACCATCCATTTTTTCCTTTGCTCTCACATGACATGCTTAAATGTTTTATTGATGTCGATTTTTAAAGGCAAGTCAGATTATTAGGAATTATTTCCTATACTATGTTCATTAATTTTCTTAACATTTGGGTAGTTTCAGCCTTGTGCGTATGAAACTAATTCAGTTACATAACAGGATCACAGGGTATATTTGTAGAAATATTTGTTAATCTACACTTTACAAGAATAAGACCACCAGTAGCAAACAAGTACTATCATCTTGAAAGCCATATAATGATAGTGCAAGGTAATTTTATGGAAAACTTTATAAACCAGAAAATAGTTACTAAAAATAATTACTTTACATTTTGATATTTGTCTTGTACATACATACATATACCAAAGTCTTTTTCCCCTTTACAAGGGAGGTAGCCAAAAAACAAAGGCATAAAAACCACTCCCACCCATTCCATCCCCACATACTCCAATCCCATCTACCCCCTTCCCTCCTCCTTATCTTGGCTCCTACTGGATGATGGGTCATCCCTGCATCTCGCCCACTGCCATGGATCAGTAGTGTCATAAGACTCAGCACATCCAGAGCAAGGCCGCTTCATTAAATCGGCACCCCCCACCCTCTCCAACCCTCATGCAGAAATGGAGAAGACGGGGAGAAATCACTTCAGACTGCGTCAATTTATTTTTCACACATACTCCCTCACTCCCCATCCCTCAGCCACTCCCCCTCACACAATCACAGAATTATCCATACACAACCATTCTCCATTCACCCCAATCTTCTGTCTTTCCTAAATAGACATTCCCCTCTTTCCCAATGCCCCTTTTACCCCATCCATCCATCTCATCCTTGGTTGCTCTCTCATGTTCACTCCTTCCACCTCTGCCTTCCACACCTCTTTTACTAATCCTTCTTCAATCATTCTTTCTGTGTCCAAAGCATCCCAATACTCTTTCATCAACCCTATCTCCCAACTCCTTTTCCAACCCTGCTCTCCTCCTCACCTCCTCGTTTCTCACTCTATCCAGCCTAGTACCCCATCATACTTCTCAGGCACCTCATCTCAAACCCATTCATACTCCTCCTCTCTTATGCTCCATGTTTCTGCCCCATACAGTGCTGTCAGCACAATCACCCCTTCATACAATCTTCTCTTAGCATCCATTCCCAAATGTCTGTTGAAAAAACATTCTGAGCTAGCAATCTTTAAATAAATACAGGCTAGTTCCCCATTCCCAAAGGAGAAGAACTACGTCCCAGGTCCTTTCTTCAACAGTCATATTAAGAGCATTCTTTGTCTAGATACAAGGATGCTCTAAATCTTCTTGGTCTTGTGAATTATCATAATTCATGTTGAAAAAGTAAACTTTAATGACATCCAAGATGCCACTTGGAAAAAGCATTGTTTCAACATACAGGGAATGTTACGGGTATGCTATTAAAAAAAAAAAAAAAAATCAAGGAAGAAAGAAAACTTTCATGTGTCAATTTATTTTCACAATAGCCCTATTACATTATGACCTAGGGAAAGATTAGGAAAGAGATGTACTTGTCCTTTGTCTTAAAATAATTTTTTTCTTATATACACCAAAAGCAATGTACATAAATCCAACAGCTTTTCTCCCCTTACAAGGAACTATAAAAATAATCTTATTCCCAGGTCAAATCAATACTATTATCTTTATAGGACATAACTAACCAGAAATGCACCTGGCTGGATAAAATTTGTACATATATACATATATATATCAAAGGCTTTTTCCCCTTTATAAGGGAGGTAACCAAAAAACAATGGGATAAAAACCACTCCCACCCATTCCATCCCTACCATACTCCACTCCCCCCACCCTCTTATCTTGGCACCTCCTGGATGACAGGTCATCCCTGCATCTTGCCCACTGCCCTGGGTCAGAAGTGTCACAAGACACAGCACATCCACAGCAAGGCTGCTTCATTAAATCGGCAATCCACCTCTCTGTCCCCTCATGCAGAAAAGGAGAAGACAGGGAGAAATCCCTTCAGGCTGTGTCAAATTATTTCTCACACATACTCCCTCACCCCCTATCCCCCACCCATTCCACCTCATGCATCACAGCATCATCCATATACAACCATTCTCCATTCACCCCTGTCTTCTGTCCTCTCCCATCCTTCCTCAACAGACATTCCCCTCTTTCCCAAAACCCCTTTTACCCCATCTATCCATCTCATCCTAGGTCAAACCCTCATGTTCACTCCTTCCACCTCTTCATTTAAAAAAAGGAAACTTACTTTCCAGAAGATGAATTAGCCACACACACACATTTACTCACTTTCTAAAGATTGTTGATTCTGTACAACAGAGGCTGAATGAGGAGTAACGTTCTTGATGAGAGGTTGTGCATGTGTAATAGCGGGAAGGATGTGCTGCAGTTGCCAGTGCTTCTGAAGAAGTGCATGGTCAAGTGTCCATGGTCCAAAACGGATACAACGTATTCCAGTGCACACAGCATTTGTCTTGAGGAGTAATCCTATCTCATTTACCAGAGCCTGCAAATATGTCCCATCTTCACCGATGCAGGCCACCTCTGTGGGAGAAAAAATTGAGATGAGGATATGAAAGAAACATTAAGGGAACTAAGTGAGGCATTCAAGCCACAGAAAAGATCCATACATACATATACCAAAGGCTTTTTCCCCTTTACAAGGGAGGTAGCCAAAAAACGAAGGCATAAAAACTATTCCTGCCCATTCCATCCCTAATACACTCCACTTCCCTCCACCCTCTACCTTCCCTCTTATCTTGGCACCTCCTGGATGACGGGTCATCCCTGCATCTTGTCCACTGCCCTGGGTCAGAAGCAGTGTCATAAGACACAGCACATCCACAGCAAGGCTGCTTCATTAAATCAGCAACCCCCCCTCTCTGTCCCCTTATGCAGAAAAGGAGAAGACAGGGAGAAATCCCTTCGGGCTGCATCAAAACATCCATAAGTCTCATTATCTCTTAGCATACGAAGATACTGATGTCAGCGTCATGATGTGTGAGTGGGTATACAAGGAGGTCAGTGTCGGCATCTTGATTATATCTATTCTGTAGCTGTAGCTGAGTGCTCCCCATATTCTGTGAACAGGCTTGATCACATTTTCTGTGGTTATCAACATAGTGAAACAGAACGAGTTTGAATGTGTTTGAGATGAGGTGTCTGAGAAGTATGATGGGAGGTTACTAGGATGGATAGAGTGAGAAACAAGAAGGTGAGGAGGAGAGCAGGGGTGGAAAGGGAGTTGGGAGATAGGGTTGATGAAAGAGTATTGGGATGGTTTGAACACATGGAAAGAATGAGCGAAGAAAGATTAATAAAAGAGGTGTGGAAGGCAGAGGTGGAAGGAGTGAACTTGAGGGGACGACCAAGGATGGGATGGATGGATGGGGTAAAAGTGGCTTTGGGAAAGAGGGGAATGTCTGTTGAGGAAGGATGGGAGAGGACAGATGATATATATGGGTGAATGAATGGTTGTGTATGGATGATGCTGTGATGCATGAGGGGAAATGGGTGGGGGATGGGGTATGAAGGAGTATAAGTAAATGAACTGATGCAGCCCGAAGGGATTTCTCCCAATCTTCTCCATTTCTGCATGAGGGGACAAAAAGGGGGGGGGTGAAATGGGTGGGAGTGGATTTTTATGCCTTTGTTTTTTGGCTACCTCCCTTGTAAGGGGGAAAAAGCCTTTGGTATATACAGTATATGTATTCCCTATTTTCCGCATGAGGGGATGGAGAGGGGGTGGAGGTTGCCAATTGAATGAAGCAGCTTTGCTATGGATGTACTGTGTCTTGCTGCATTGCTTTGGACCCAGGGCAGAGGGTGAGATACAGGGATGACCCTTCATCCATGAGGAGCTATGACAAGTGGAAGGAAAGTGTGGTCACTAGGAGTGGAATGGGTGGGTATTACGTTCCTTCTGACTTGGCTACCTCTCATAAAAGGGGGAAAATGCCCTTAGTATACAGATAGATTTTTAACCCCTTCCATATGGTGATGCCCGCGTAGGCGTCATGAGGAACAAGTGGGTACGCAAGGCTGCCATATCGGCGTCTTGATTATATTTATTGTAGTTGTACCTGCATGACCCCCATACTCTGTAAACTGGCTTCATAATATTTTCTATGGTTATCAAAATTCACGGGTGAAAGAGAAGAGCAATACAGGGGTTACTTTATTTTCTATAATGAGAGTATTATGACGCAACATCGCACGTCTGGCAGCTAATGCTGCCCATGAGATTTTGGCCCGGAGTGAAGGGGTTAAGAGTCTAAGAGTATGGTGATGATGTTGTAACACTAAAATCATAACATCATGTCTAATTAGATGTGAAAGTTGCTACAAACACCAGGAAAACATTAAATAGTGATTCAGTGCAGAATCCAGCAGCTTCGCAAATCACCAAAACGCTGAATTAGTATTTGCTAATTAATCAATAACAAATGTGCAAAATAGCAAATACAAATACAGCCAATGGCAAGGTTTAAGTTTATTTATTATTTTTATTACTGGAATTTTTTTTTAGAAAGTAATGTGTTTAAAGTTCTAAAAAATCCATGATATTCAGATATATGAGAGTCTACAATACCAGTATCATCTGAGAACATAACTAACCTATGGTAAAGTCTGGCGGGGAGAAGATTTTTTGTTTGATACTATACAAAAGTGGAGAGGCCTTGTCTGCTGGTCTGATAAGAGTACCTTGCGAGAGCAGATCATAAATCTCCTGCAAATACAAATACGAGTAAAAATCAGTGAGAATTTAAACATACAAGTGTTCCTATTACTATGTGTTAATGAACAATACAGAGAAGAATGACCAAAATGATACATGGACGCAGAAATTTGCCTTACGAGGAGGCGCTTAGGCACTTTAACTCTCTGGAAAGATGCAGGGTGTAGGGTGATCTAATAGGTGTTCAAGTGGATCAAAGGCTTTAACAAGGGTGATACAAACAAGGTCATCATATTAAAACAACAGGGTAAGACTCACAGTAATGGATTTAAACTGGACAAATTTAGACTTAAGAAGGAAATAGGCAAGAATTGGTTTACTAATAGGGTGGTCAACAAATGGAATAGACTTAGTAACCATGTAGTGAACGCTGAAACTATCAGTTGTTTTAAGAAACGGTTAGACAACTTTATGGATGGGGATGACAGGTGGTGATGGATATGGAGCTGCCTTGTGTAGGCCTTATGGTCTCTTGCAGTTTCCTTCATTCTTATGTTCTTATGTTCAATAAGAACCAATGATGGACTTGCAAGTGGCGGTCCTGCAAAATGGACATCAATGAGAGACATCTCCTTGACATCCATTTTCAACACTCATCAACAATCTAAACTCCATCAGAACTGATTTCTGCTCTCCAGATTAGGCCCAAGATAATCAGCTTCAACTATATTTCCTCCATATTTCCATGTACAGGGTATGTAGAAATGATAAACTAGTAGCTGTTCCCATCCTCCTACACAAGTATACGTTCAGACTAACATGTAAAAATTGAAGCTCCCAAGAAACACATTAACCCCTTCACTACGGCCAAAATCTCGCAGGCAGCATTGACTGCCAGATGTGCAATGTTGCGTGATAATACTCGCATTATAAAAAATAAAGTTACCACCGTATTGCTCGTTCTCTTTCACCCGTGAATTTTGATAACCATAGAAGATATGATGAAGCCAGTTTACAGAGTATGGGGGTCACGCAGGTACAACAATATATATAATCAAGACGGCGACATCGGCATCCTCGCGTACCCACTTGCTCCTCATGACGCCTACATAGGCGTCATCATATCGAAGGGGTTAATTGTGGAATGTCTCAACATTGCTACAATAGCAGAATACCTAGGTTGTGTTAAATGGGAAGGGGAATGCTCATGGATGTTTGAGATGGCTTAATTACAGTGCAAATAGTGAGTATTGAAGATGAATAAAAGATAATAAAAACAGGCCAGAGAGGTCACCTGGTGGCAAAGCATTAAAGCAAAACATAAACATGAACCCAGAGCCATCTACAGGCACAATAATGAAACGAAATGTAAACATGAGCTTTAGATCTCTATTAGGTACGAAAAGATTTTTTTTTTCTTAACAGTGGCAAAGAAAGACCTTTTTCTACATTTACTGGGTATGAGAAAAGATTTTTTTAGAGCGAGATGATTGATTGATTTATGGAATTTTTGGCTCGAAGGACAAGCGCCGGAGCCGGTAGGCCATTCAGCACTAGAGCGAGATGAGATTTATGAAGGAATCATGGAAGCAAGAGACTAATGATCTAAAGAAAGTGAATAAAATAAATGAGTGACTTAAAGAAAGCAAATACTGAAATAAATAAGGAGGTGTGTGCATTAAAAAGAGAAGTGGGTGAGTTAAAATGTGGGACATACTGCACATATATGGGATTGAGGGAAAACTCTGGCAATGGACCTCATGGACCAGCTGGGGTCTTCACCAACCATGGCTTACAAATGAGTGTTCTCAACAGATCCAGAAAATAGAGCTCTGATTATAACAATAGCCAGGGCAGTGGACAAGATGCAGGGATGACCCGTCATCCAGGAGGTGCCAAGATAAGAGGGAGGGTAGAGGGTGGAGGGGAGTGGAGTGTATTAGGGATGGAATGGGTGGGAATGGTTTTTGTGCCTTTGTTTTTTGGCTACCTCCCTTGTATGGGGGAAAAAGCCTTTGGTGTATGTATATGTATGTGTATATATGTATATATATATATATATATATATATATATATATATATATATATATATATATATATATATATACAGGTAAACGTCGACTTACGATGGCCGCGACTTACGATTGTTCGACTTTACGATGACGACGACGACGATGACGATATGATAATTTAACCCCTTCCATACGGTGCCGCACACATAGGCGTCATGAGGAGCAAGTGGATTCGCGACGCTGCCATATCGGCGTCTTGATTATATTTATTGTAGTCGCCCCTGTGTTTTTACATTCTCTCAAATGTGCCGTAAATCCCATTCTCTGTGGTTTTCAAAATTCGCGGGTGAAAGAGAGAACGATCGATATAAGCGGTGACTATATTTTATGATGCGAGTATTATTACGTCACGTCGTACGGCTGGCATTGGCTGCTGCCCGCGAGATTTAAGTTCCGTACTGTAAATACATATTATAGTGTTTGAATATGGTAAAAAGGATAAAAATAATTAAATAAACTACTGTACATGTTTAATAGGCTATATTCAGTATCTCTGGTGGTTAATATACAGGTAGGCTAGGTACAGTGACCACGGAACAGAGTGGGGATCGACTTACGATGAGATCGTCTTACGATGGCTCTTTCGAAACCTAATGCCATCGTAAGTCGACGTTTACCTGTATATATAAATATGTATATATATATGAATATATATACGTATAATATATATACATATATATAGATATATATACATATATATATACATATATATATGTATATATACATATATATATATATGTATGTATGTACAAATAACTCACCTGAGACTGTAGATCAAGACCAACCGAGTCGAGCATCATGCGTTGGTGGGAAGCTTGAATGAGCATCAGCATCTTTTCAAACTTGCCTCTGGTCACATGGCCCCATTTTGACTTTTCCACTATCTGTTACAAACAAAAGAAATACCCAATGTATTCATGCCAAATCCCCCTCTATATTACCTCCATAGTTGAAATGATGGAAGAGAAAAGATAACCTAATGAAAATGATCAAAATGAATACAAGAATATAGTGTATGATGTACTACTCCAGTTATATATTAAGAAATACAAATTGAGGAATAAACTAACCTTGCCTTCATGAGAAAAATCATCACTTGCTCTACCAAATTGCCCAGAGAGTGTATAGGTTTTAATAAGCCTTGCTTTCTGTGCATGTTTGACACTACCAGCTCCATTATTTATACCCACCAGACATAGCCCTGCAAACCAGCAAAAATATATACATGCATACTACATACATCAAAGAAATGAATATGTAAAAGTGTGCAGAGAAGAAAAAAGAAACTATGAAAAAGACATCATAGAAAAATGTAAAGATCAACCTAAGTTATTTTATAGATATGTGAATGATAAATTTAAAAATAAAAAGGAAATGGTGAAACTACGTCATGGAATACAGAGTACACAGAAGATTTAGAAATGACCACAGTCATGAACAGTGACTTCAATCAATTTTCACTAGAGAAAAAACAGCAATGGGATGAATGGAACAAAGTGCAATCCCCCCAACCCCACCCCTATGAGGGAAATAAAAATAACACAAAAAGAAATAATGGATCAATTAATGAACCTTGATGTCAGGAAATCACATGGCCCGGACAGAATAGCAAAATAGATACTAAAAGAATGTGAAGAAAAATAATAGACAAAATATATAACAAAATGAGCTGCTCACTCAAAGAAGGAAAAATACCAAAGGTCTGGAAAAATGCCAATATTGTACCAATATGTATAGGAGGAAACAAAGAAGATCCAACAAATTATAGACCAGTTTCCCTTACAAGCACTGTAGCCAAAATTTGTGAAAAGGTTATTAAGAATAGATGGATAAAACACCTGGAAGAAAACAATATAATAAATCCGAGACAATTTGGATTCAGACAGGGAAGATCATGTGCCACAAACTTAATCTGTTTCTACTCAAGACTAATAGATATAATACAAGAAAGGGATGGATGGGCTGACTGTGCTTTCCCAGACTTACAAAAAACTTTCTACAAAATACCACATAAAAATTATTTAAAAACCTGGAAAACACAGGAGGTATACAAGGTAAACTAAACTGGATGGGAGGATTTTTTGCAGGGAAGAAAAACGAGAGTAGTGCTCAGAGGAAAGAATTCGATTTGGGAGGAGGTGATTAGTGGAGTTCCACAGGGATCAGTATTGGCTTCAATGTTTGCTATTTATGTGAATGACATGGATGAAGATATGGAATGTTACACAAGCTTTGCAGACAACACTAAATTGCTGAGGAAAGTGAATGCTAAATTGTGAATCACTGCAGAGAGACCTGAACAAAGTTTGGAAATGGAGTCAGAAGTGGGAAGTAGACTTCAACATCAAGAAATGTAGCATAATGGGATTCAGAAAAAGTATAAAAAGAAAAACAAGACAACATAAGATTGGAACAAAGGAAGTAAAGAAGGTGGAACCTGAAAAACACCTGAGAGTAATCATGACAAATGACATGTCCCCTCATAAACAGATAAACAAAATTGCTGGAGAACTCTACAACTTACTAAGATCAATAAAGATGGCTTTTACTTACATGGACGAAGAAATGGTAAAAAAAAAAAAGAAAAAAAAAACTAGTGACACTAATAAGGCATAGACTGGAATATGCTGCAACACTATGGTCACCCAGTACCAAAAAGAATATAAAGAAGATTGAAAGAATCCGGAAAGCAACTACAAAGATGGTCCCAAGACTTTCAAACTTGTCATATGAGGAGAGATTATCAAAACTAAATTTACCAACTCTGGAACAAAGACAAGAATGAGGTGACCTGCTGACCATCTACAGAATCATGAAAGGCATGGAAGTCCTTGATAGAGAGGACTTACTAAATTGGGATAAAAGAAATACAAGAGGACATGAAAAGAAATTCAAAAAGGACAGTTATAGAAGAAACCTGAAAAAAAAAAAAAATATTCCGCACAGAGGGGTGGATGTCTGGAACAAACTGGACGAAATAATAGTGTGCACAAAAACCACACAAATTTATGAGCAAACTAGACACTGTGAGATACGAAGACAGGACACCACGAGTATAGCTCCCCTTCCCGTAAGATATGACTAGGTAAATACACACACTTACATACTCCACCCCAGACGGCTTCAATGTACTCTCTGATTCAGCCATAAGTGCATAAACAATTTCAAATTAAGCTATAATACAAGCGTTAAAATCAGTATTACGAATTACATCAAGCACTTTGTGGAAAAGGGACAACTTAGTTGATTTGGACATGTCATGAGAATACAGAATAACAGATACCCTAAGATATGTTACCAGTGACAACCAGAAGGTACGCAACTGCAACTTGTGGGCAGTTAAGATGAAGAGACAATACTTTGGATGTAACCAGAAGTGAGGAGTCTATCACAAGATTAGAAGAAGAGCAAACTTGTTGAGATAGAATTTGGAGAAACTTCATACAGACAGTCAAAAAGAAAAGCTGAGTTTAACAGAAGTCTGTTAAGAGAGGTGAGGTAAGAAATAATATCATGAGGATAACATGACAACAAACTGCCCTGTAATTGCAGTAATGTAAGTACAATTTCATAATCACAGTAAACAACAGGAAAGTATTCTAACTCTAAATGGGTGCATGCTATACTGAACATATTTCTACACATTACCTGATACAATCTTCTTTAAGTAATTCCCCCACGATAGTCTGAAATCATTCGGTTGGTAGCGAGGCCCTGACACCAATGGATGGTCAGAATAATCCAGCTCTTCCTTGACAACCAAGTTATTTTCTGCTAAACTTCCTGCGAAAAGCAATGTTTAATTGAAAATAAAGTATGAAAAAAATAATTAAGTAACAATAATGAAATAATAATTATAATAATAATCTATCTATACATACCAAACACTTTCTCCCCCTTATTAGGGAGGTAGCTAAGTCTGTTCCCACCCACTCCCTTCCACTACCCTTTCCACTACCTCCCAACTCAGCTCCTCATGAATGATGGTAATCCCTGCATCTGGCAACTGCCCTGGGTCAAATGCGATGCAGCAAGACAGTACATCCACAGCAAGGCAGCTTTACTTAATATTCTAATTTTGTTGCATTTTTGCACTTTTCTTGCATTTTTTGCAAGTTGTCAGAACTGTTTACAGTGAAAATAAGTCAAAAAGTTATTATTCTTTTATTACTTCCTGGTATTTAGGCATAATAATCTAATATATGCTGTTTGGTAAATGTAGATCACCCACTTTAAGTGATATGTCATTTCGTACATCATTTTCAAAATGTAGACCACATATTTAAGTAGCAGCAATACTTCCCTCCACCACACACTTTCTTATCTCATCACTTACCAGCAGAGCTACTCTTTCCCTCCTTCACCCCCTCCTCACTCCCTACACTTACCCCTCCTCCCACCACACTCCCAAATAATAATATATATACAGGGGCTTTTTCCCCCTTACATGGAAGGTAATCAAGGTCAAAAAGCATAATTCCATTCTACTCATTTCATCCACACCCACTCCACTTTCATTCACCATCTCTCCCTCCATCCCTCTTTTCTTGGCTCCTCATGGATGACAGGTCATCCCTGCATCTCACCCACTGCCCAGGGTCAGAAGCAATGCAGCAAGACACAGCACATCCACAGCAACGTTGCTTCATTTAACTGGTGACCCCCACTTTCTGTTCCCTCATGGGGAGAAACACCTTTGGGTTGCATCAAAATATTTTTCACATATAACCACTCCCTAATGATAATAATAATTTTATATTTGGCATTGAATCAATATACATGAAGTGCAGATAATGAAAAGAACACATAGTTCGAAATAACAATTACAAATGCCGAGGATAACACAAAAAAGCATGTAAGCTTTTCCATTGTGGTCCTCACCCCCCAACCCCCACCCAATCCCTTCCATGCATCAAAACATCATCCATATGCAACTATTCCCATCTGGGGTGTTGGCTGCATGCTATTGTGATGTAAGAATCTGCTCAGTAGCATGCAGGTGATACTTTAGGGTCTACATGGGCACCCCTATGGACCACAGCCACACATCATTTTGTCTGTGTTTGAGGAAATCTCTACTCACAGAAAAATTATGCTACTTTATTATACTGTGACTGTCCCTCCATTACGCTGTACCCCCCTCCTCTCAATACCACTTCTCTTGAGTGTGTATTTCCATTTTTGCCAGGCCCTGTGATACAGGAGAAGAATACTGACACCAAGTGCTCCTGTCTGAGTCATAAAAGGTAACTCAAATGGGACAGAGGATTAGGATTAGGCATCCTGCTCTATGTAGCCCCAAAGGGACATTCCTAAAAAAAACAAAGACATAAGAGGGTCTGGGAAGAGTTTTCCAACCAGGACCCTAAGGTTTGGGTAAAAAAATAATAAATAAATGAATAAATAAAAAATAAATAAATAAATAAAAATAATAATAATAATAATTAATCATAATAATAACAATAACAATGATGATAATAATAACAATAATAATAGTAATAACAATAATAAAATAACGATAACAATAATAATAATACATATAAACCAAAAAACCCATTTGCCATTAAAAAAAGCGTTGCCACAATAATACCTTGAATACTGACAAGTGTTGCATTCGGACGCTGTGGGAGAGCATTGAGATCACGACACAAGTTGCCCAGGAGAACCTTCCTCATGTGATGCATAGTCATATCTGCAGGCTTGTACACACAAAATACTCCATTCAAGAATTCCCATGCTTCTGGAGCAAGTCGAATGGTTTTTCTGGCCATTATAAACAGACCTCACTTGGAAACTTGAACATTCAATGACCAATATGTAGAATTCTTAGAATCTTGAACCATAGTCTTCTTCATATAGAAAATATATTTTTACCATCCCTTCAGGTGTATGAATATCTTCAGAAAATGAAATCAGTAGTACTGCTCCTATTCCATATGCTAAGCATGGTAAACCTGAAAATACCAAACAATTTCATTTTTTATTTTATATTCTAATTCTTATCTTTTTCTAAGATTTTCATGTGCATGGAAATATCAAACAAATGCCATGCATAACAGCTACCAGTTCTCACAATATTAGACATTCTTCACTTGAACCAAAATTCTAGTCTTGGTTCAAATCTCCAAATGAGAACTCTAATATCAATTAATAATAATAATAACTAATAACACTAATACTGTACTACTATTAAGAATAATAGAAATAACAATAATAATAATGATAATGGTGATAAAGATGAATATTGTGATGATGATGATTTGGTTTAATGTCATGAACTCCTCCCTAACAGGAGGCTAGGGCAGTGCCCTTTACTGAGAACTTTTTAGCATGGAATTTAATGATCTGTGCTCTTGGTTCAACTCACCTGTGGCACTGTCTGAACCACCACACCCTTGACCTTCATCACAAGTAGTGATGCTCTAGCCCACTCGCCCAGCGAGTATCCATAATGAATGAAAACGACAACAATGATAATAATGATTCTACACACCAAGAGCATTTTCTCCTTCATAAGTGAGGTAGAAACCAAGTTAAATTGCATGTACTCACTCCTACACATTCCACTCCCATCCACCACCCTTTCCTCCCTCTCATCTTAGTTCCTCATGAATGAAGGGTCATCCCCGTATCCCGTCCACTGCCCTGGGTCAGAAGCAATGTAGCAAGACTTAGTATATCCACAGCAAGGCCCCTTCACTTAATCAGTGACCCCCCTCTCCATCCCCTCATGCGGAAAATACAGATGGGGAGAAATCCTTTTAGGCTGTGTCAAAATATAATTCACACATAACCACACCCTACTCTCCCTCCTTTCCTTGCATCACAGCATCAGCTATACACAGCCATTCTCCACTCATCCCATTGTCCTGCCTTCTCCCTTCCTTGCTCAACAGGCATTTCCCTCTTGATGAAAGCTCCTTTTACCCCCATCCATCCATCTCATCCTTGGTTATCCACTCAAGTTCACTCCCTACACCTTTGTCTTCTATACCTTTTTTATTAACTTTTCTACATTCATTTTTTCCATGTGCCTATACCATCCTATCCTGGTTTATGGACCAGGCCAGAAGGTCACTAGATCTAACAATGTTGAAAGATCAAAGAGAACGAATTCATGTACCGTATTTTTCGGACTATAGCCCGCACCGTTATATGACCCGCACCTCCTTACACCTTAGTGAAAATCCACACAAGACCCGCACCGCTGTATGACCCACAGTCATATGGCATGCACGGCACTGTCGATCCAACGATGTATAATACCCAAGCATGGGTGGCCACAGGCACAGCTCACGGCGGTTGTTGTTACGGCCGGCCGTTGACGTGGTGATCAAAGTAATTTCAAAGCTGAGGCTTTTTCTAAATTTTCTGTTTCATCAATGCTTATGTGATTTATAAAAAAAAGATTATGTTTTCCGAAATTGGCAGGTTTCTTGGTGATATCTTGCTTTTCAGGATTCATCACACATCAAAGGCCGACATGTACGTACACAGCCTCAAAATTTGGTTTCTGAAGCTGCCACTAGACTGTAGTGGTAGTTTCGATGAAAGAGGGGTGATCTCGAAAGTGTGCAACTGATCTTACGATGCCTTTGGGATGGGTCGAAGATGCGGCATTGCGATTCATGATCATGATACCAGCATTCCTCCAGTCCTATTTATTTCTGATTGTGATGAAGAATAACCAACAAATTACATTTCAATATATTTTATTGCACTTATATATATATTAAAAAGAACCTTAATCAATTCGTGTAAATAATGCCATAAAACCCTGTTTGGTAGTTTACCGGTAATTAATCAATCAATTGGTTTATAAATGCCATACAAAGACTGGTAATTAATTATTAAACCAAACAATTTCCAATGGTTAGTTTTCAATAGAATAGAACAATAATAGAGCACATCATTGAACTGTTATGAACAGTCAATGGAGCACATCGTTATTAGAAAAAAAGCACAGTCAGTGATCACAGACGACAGAGTCAATAATGTTTATGAAGGCGTATCATCGCTCACGAAGCCATCGAATTCCTCATCCTCTGTTTCGTCATGGAAGAGGTTGCGGTATAAATCAGCCAATTCTGATGCAGTGACCTCATCCGTTTCCATTTCGATTTCAGATTCGTCCGATTCCTTTTCCGAGTCGTAGCATGCATCGAACATTGCAGGATGGCACATTTCTGATGTACGGAAACCGTTCTGAACAGTCGATTCTTTAATTTTTTCCATGCTTGAACGACCCAATATGCACATGTAATGCACAAATTTAGCATTAAGGAATCAGGTACAGTTTCTAATTAGTAATTGCGAAAATGGCTGCCCGCTTGTTTTTGTTTGATCGCGACACACGATGTTGGTGTTGGTACCAGTCACTGTTGTACTGTATGTTCATACTGTTTAGTTAGGCCTGTTTTATTTGTGATACTGCATTTATTAATAACAAGAGCATGTAAAGCGGGTAAGATACTGACAAATCCTACCTTCTCTGTCGTTTGTCTCGATTGTGCGCGCTGTATTATGACATTAATCAACTTTCATTCAATGAACCCGGTCGGTCCCCGCAAATCCCCGATCCGAGAGGGCACCCAACTAAACTAAACTAATCGTTTTTTTGTTTTGTTTTTTTGTTTTTTTGACTGCATAAGAGGGCACTTTCTAACCACAATCCACAGATGACCCGCACCTTTATATCACCCGCACCCCTGAATTTTGGCCCCTTTCTGAGGCAAAAAGCCGTGGGTCATACACCGAAAAATACGGTAATTATAGTGCTCAGGTTGCTAAAAAGGATAGACTACAGTGACTGAAGAAATCTCTTGATTTTATTTTTTTTTCAAAGGTCACAGGAACAAATTGAAAAAGAACAAATGTCAAAAGGATGTGAAGAAATAGTTTTCCATACAGATACATACCTGGAAAAGCTTAGGTGATATTGCCCAAGCTAAAGCAATACATGAATTCAAATCAAAGTATGATAACTGGAAAATAAGGATATGGCCCAAGTTGGAACTATACATAATTTTCACCGAGGTATGATAAATTGGAAAGTAAAAGACAGGACCCCATGAATGTTGCTATTTTCCTGTATACTATCAATCAATCAATCAACTGTTGCTTCAAGTTTCACAAAGTGGAGAACCTGCAGCACCACAGTAGCTGACAGTGGTTCTCAGAACTTTTCACAGATTTCTCTGGGAACAAGTTTTGGACTGCTGTCTCTGTTGTATCAGTGTATTTACCTAGTTGTACCTAGTTGTATTTTACCAGACAAGAGCTATGCTCATAGTGACCCATTTTTGTATCTCTCTGCATCTAGTTTATTCTTAAAATCGTGTATAGTTTTGGCACTCACTGTTTCTCCGTTTAGTTTGTTCCAGACATCAATCACTCTATGTGGGAAGCTATTCTTTTTCAGGTCTCTTCTATAAGTGTCCTTCTTTAGTTTCTTTTCGTGTCCTCTTGTTTCTCTTCTGTCCCACTTTAATAAGTCATCTCTATCGAGAATTTCCATCCCTTTCATAATTCTGTTGTTGTGTGAGACTGTTGTGTGAGACTGTTTCTATGTCACTGGCTGAAGGTGGTAGAAAGAGGAGAGCAGTCACTGCTTGTCAGCTCTCCATGTGTGAAAAAATGTAATAAACACAGTTGCAGTTAGTAGAGCGAGATTTTGGACCAACTGCAGAGACAAAGTGTCAGCCCATCAGTGCTGCACCTCCTAATGGAAGGGAGTAGGTCAACAGGTTTTGAAAATGGGCAGCTTTGCTGTCCAACTTGCAGAACTGCCACATTCAGGTACTCAACTATGTAAATACATACATACATATATATATAGCTATACAAGAGAGCTGAAAAAGAACAGCTTCCCACACAGAGTGATTGACGTCTGGAACAAATTGAACAGTGAAACAGTTAATGCCAGAAATATACACAAATTCAAAAGCAAACTAGATGTAGAGATACAAAAACGGGTTATAATGAGCATAGCTCCAGGCCCGTAAAATACAACTAGGGGAATACATAAATAAATACAGATATCAAAGACCCTTTCCCCTTTACAAGTCACAGCAATGCACCTAACTTCATATATAATTTAAAGTTACATACTTACCAAAATTCATAACCTTTAAAGCTCTAAAAAATCTGTCTTCAAGAATTAGGTCTTGGTATGGCCGTCTTGTACAATGATATTTGATGTATGGCCAGCATCCAGTTCGCAAAATATGATAGTTGACTCCATCTATCTAAAAAAGAAATATAAGAAAAAAGATCATATCTACATTATGGGAAATGAGCATTATCTTTTCAATGTAATTATATCAAGGCTAAAATTTTCTCTGGGTAGAACACATATAAGCTAGTGTAAGTTAAGAGCAGAAAGACAGCTAAACTGTTAATTGTTTATGTGCAGATACCTGAACTAAACATTTTCCAGTAATATTGATAAACAGTAACAAATATAACTGGGGGTTCCTTTAAACCAGTGGTATCCCTCAATTTATAATCAGTTGGTGTTGGACAGAAAAATTATAACAATTGTTCCCATGATTTTCACTAACTGGAGGTGCTGCTGTCTGGCCTGCAAGAAATTGCACTGTTGGATTTCCACAGACAACAAGGAACAGATGTGCACATCTCTCACACTCAGTTTTCTCTAAAAAAGTATTATCTATGGTATACCTACTTTCTGGGTTGTGTAAACCTATGTTTAACACACTGCACTTTGAGATATTTAAGTCCATTTACCATTTCACCGACCATGTGAACAATTTGTTAATATCTTCCTGCAGTATCTCTTTTGCATTCTCCTGACTTAATTTGGTGTCCTATTTTACTGTTGTCCACAATATTACATCATTACTAATCCCATTGTCCAAGTTAATATACATAATGAACAATAAGGGACCCAAAACTCTGCCCTGGGGAACTCTACTAGAAACACTCCCCCTTTTGGATTTTACTGTTTATGGTGACCCGCTGTTTCCTGTCACTGATCCATGCTCTAATCCATTCAAACACTTTTCCTCCTATACCATGGGGTTTGACTTTATTTAGTAGTCTCTGGTGGGGCACCTTGTTGAATGTTTTGTTAGGTAAATAGCATCGTAACCATCATTGTTATGTGACACCTTGTAGGCATTAGTGTGAAAAGATAGAAAATTAGTTAAACATGACTTATGCTTGGTGAACCCATACTGTGAGTAATGGATCAAATTATGTCTCTCGATGTGATCTCCAATTCTATTAGCTATTACTAACTCAAGCATTTTACCTATAATTAATATCAAACTGATTAGCCTGTAGTTGTGCATAGATGATTTGTCACTCTTTTTGAAAACAGGAAAAACACCTGCCCTCCAATTTCTCCTATCAGCTGGTAACATAGAAACCAACCCAGGCCCTCACACTTGCCCCATCTATACTACGTATTATGTACATATGGCCCTCAAATGCAACACATGCCACAAATGATTCCATATAAAATGTACAATACAAACACAAACCAATACACAAAAAACTGAAGCCTTAACTAACATAGTACAACCTTCTCACCCACAAACATATCAAAACATAGACACATCCTAAACAATTTTCTTATAAACAAAGAAAACATGACCGTCATGAAATGACGTCACAATGGAAACAAACATGGCCGCCAAGCCAACACCCCTGGGTATTGACCATTTGAAATTGATAAAAAAATATATATATGAATCTCAATATCTCAAAAAGAGATTATATGTATGCTTATGGATAGAAAATATATATTCACAAAATTGTTAATCAACAATTCAACATAACCAGTCTTTCGAAGGTGACATACTGAAACCGGTAATCATGCAGGCCAACCCTTCATACAATTTAGGCTGGAACAGTAACCCTTTCTCATCTAGACTCTAGATGAATCACCACCAACACAGCAATAATAGGCAAGCATTCCACAAACGCAGAAGACGATGACGATAAACAAAAGTTCAAACGAAGCCCAAAAACTGGGAACCACAAGGTAAGCATTCCACTAATGCAGAAGACAACGATGATAAACAAAAGTTCAAACAAAGCCTGAAAACTAGGAACCATGAGATATTCATCTCTCAATAAAATCATAGTGCGCACATTTCAAATATACTGTTCCTGAGCTCCATCTCACAAAAAATTCAAAAGTAACTGGTGTGAGTTGTTCCAGAATTACTGGTAATAATCACCTGGCTATAAAAAGGAGAAAGCATACGTGCTTGTGAGAGAAGCAAAGACTGGCCCCAAAGTTCACAACAATTCAAAGTTCAAAGTTGCGTGTGGAGTACTTTTTAATGCACAAAAATTTTTCACACAAAAGCAAATTTTTTAATGCACTTTCACCATTTTATGTATTGGGTGGCTAATAATACTCGGCATATAAATAAATCAATATTTTTATAGCACTACAGAGACAAAGCGCTCACTTCAAAGGCAAAATCAAAACTGCCTGCCACCAAGCTAGGCGGAACTCTCGAATGAGCGAGCATAATATTTGGTTCTTATTACATGCATGCTTATAAAATACAAATAATATATACAATGATGATAATGTACAATAGACAATAACAAGTGAACAATGCTAAAAGTATATATGTATAATATACAGGAAAAGTACAATGCCATAAGTATACATGTATAATATACAGGAAAAGTACAATGCTATCGGTACACCATTACACATATATATCTCTGCAATTCCCTCCACCTCCAGGTTACATCCTATAACTCCCTCTCAAATCAATAACAAAACATGAACTAAGGGGACATGGTGGGTCATGATCACTACAATATTTCATCAGTAATGGTCTATTTCCTGGACATGTATGACACTGACAGCTTTGTGATTTAGTGTTTCTTTAATAATTCAATCAGCTCATCTTTGTAGTTGGCATGTCTGGTGCAGTTAAGTTTGCTAAAACTCCAAACATTTTAGTGCCTATGCAAACAAAAAGTTGATTTTTCCTCTTGTCAGCATCAGTTATATCCTGAGTGGCTAAATGGGCTTGAAACAAAACCAAGTAGACATCAAAAGGGAGTATTTCAGGGTTAAACAGTCCAATCTCAATGGAAGTTGCCATCTTTAAACTGGTCTAGCTTCTTGACTATTAAAAATTTTCAGACAAATTTATTTGCAAATATGCATTACACAGGTCAAATTTACAGAACACCTTATTATCTCCAACTGTAGCCAACATTTCATCAAGCTTAGGTAGCGGGTATTTCTCAATATTAATTTGACCATTCAAATGCTTAAAATCAGCACAAATTCTCATTTTTCCTGAATCTTTCAAGACGGGTAGAATGGGTGAAGCCCAATCACTATAAGCTACAGGTTCTATGACTTCATTTTCTACAAGCTCATGTAAAGCAATATCAATTAACTCTGTGTGCTAATGGCACTAGCCTTGCTTTGATGAATTTAGGAGTACCATCTTTTTCATATATATTCTAGCTTCAACTCCTTTAATAGGTAAATTTTCATTTACTTTATAACTATCCAAATGTTGTTTAGGATTATCAGAAACATCCATGTCATTTACTGAGTTCACTTTCAAAGCTTCATCTAAACCAGTGATCTTTATGCCTACTTTGTTCTTAGATCTCTTCCACATAAATCATTACAGTGTGAATCAGTAACAAAAAATATATGACTTGTACTATAGTTATTAAACCTCACTACAAGATCAACTTGACCTTTTACCTTTATTTGATGACCTCCATAAACAGTCAATTCTTTGGAAGATGGAGTCATTTTAACATTTAGTACTTTTAGCCAATTTTCACCTAACAGTGAAACACATGAACCAGAATCTATCTCTAAAGGTATAGATTTATCATTTAACACAAAATTGTACATTTCTGGTTTAACAGATTTTATACAATTACAAGAAACTTTCAGCAACATGCTTTTATCAACATTATAAGCACTACATTGGTGTTCTTCATGCTCTGGTTCAGAAACTGATTTTAAACTTTTAGAGCTATTTTGCTTGTATGCATCCTTTTGCTTAAATCTACAAATTTTCTCTAAATGACCCTGTCGACCACAACAGTGTCATTTCGAGTCTTTAAACCTACAAGCAGAACTTGGATGCAGGAAACCACAATGCTTACACCTTGACACAGTCTTGCTATGCACTTTTTGCACTGTACCTGATGAACTGGGATTACCCCTCTCTCCTTCCACCATGTGAGCTTTTTCAAGCGACAGAATGCGTTCTAGGAGAGTTGAAGATGTTAAGGCTTCTAGTTTCAGGTCTTCGGCAAGTAGATATTTGAAATAGGGTTCATGGTCTACTGCCATAAACAGTTGGTTTCGCAGCCTGGCATCAAACGTGGCACCAAAGTTGCAATCCTTTGCCAGTGTCAGCACAGAGCTCTTTCACAGTTTCTTTTTCAACTTTACGCCGTTGTTGAAAAGAACACAAGCTTCAGTGATAGGATGGCTTTGTAATGAAGTGGTTTTTTCATTAATGTAATCGGCTCATCATATGTCTTCGTAGTTGGTATATCTGGTGCCGTCAAATTCGCTAAAATTCCAAACATTTTTGTGCCTATGGACACAAATAACTGGTTCTTCTTCTTGCCAGCATCAGTTATATCCTGTGTGGCTACATGAGCTTCAAACAAAGCCAAGTAGACATCAAAAGGGAGTTCTTCAGGGTTAAATGGTCCAATCTTGTTTGAAGATGCCATCTTTTACAATGGTCTAGCTTTGTGGCTAGAAAACTGTCAGACACTTTAGGAAATCGTAACCCTTTCTCCTCTCAAAATAGGAGAAAACAAGTGATATCTGGCGCTGTGTAACAGGAAGCAATATAGGCAAAGGCACCTACACTCTGTTTGGTCACTTTTAGCATAGCTTACCCAGGCGTTATGACACACTGCATTATGAGCATTTATTACAGTTTTCTGGCCTAAACGACCATAAAAAACACTTTGACCCTCGTCGCCATTGTTATGCATTGGCTTTTCCTGTTATGCTAATCAGTTTCCCAGCTCTTCATTTTCACACGGAAGGGTAGAAGGAAACATAGGCTTTCGGCATTGTGTGTATTTTACATTATGTTTACATCATGGCGCTCCGAGAAGCGCGCGATCCAACATTTGAACAAAACAAAAACAAAAGGCGCATATTTCCATTAACCTTAACATTTCTTTAATGTGAATACACTACAATTATATCTTAGTTTTTCCGTGCATGTCAATCAGTTTCATTGTATATATCCTTAAATTAGTAAGGATAAACCAAATGCATGCTTGCTACAATACCGTCTATATCACAGTCTTTGTTTACATCATGGCACTCAAAGTGCACAAAAACATCAACAAAACAAAAACAAAAGCTGTATATCACCTAAACATTGCTTTAACCCCTTCCATACGGTGCCGCACACGTAGGCGTCATGGGGAGCGAGTGTATTCGCGAGGCTGCCATATCGGCGTCTTGATTATATTTATTGTAGTCGCCCCTCCATAATGACATTCTTTCTAATTCTTTTGTAATCGCATTTTCTATGGTTATCAAAATTCACGGGTGAAGAGAGAACGATCGATATAAGCGGTGACTATATTTTATGATGCGAGTATTATTACGACTCGTCGTACGGCTGGCATTGGCTGCTGCCACCGAGCTCTAAGTCCATGACGCCTACGTGTGCGGCACCGTATGGAAGGGGTTAATCTGAATACACTACAGATTCCTCCACTCTTATTTTTCCTTTTGGTTTACACAAAATATAAAAACATTACATTGATTCAATTAATCCCTTACAAGGTTTCACTGACCTATATGACCTCAATACTGGCTTGGTAGGAACATAAGGTTCATTAACCCCTTCAATACGATGACGCCTACGTAGGCGTCATAAGGAGCAAGTGGGTATGCGAGGATGCCGATGTCGGCATCTTGATTATACATATTGTAGTTGTACCTGCTTGACCCCCATACTCTGTAAACTGGCTTCATCATATTTTCTATGGTTATCAAAATTCACGGGTGAAAGAGAACGAGCAATACAGCGGTAACTTTATTTTTTATAATGCGAGTATTATGACGCAACATCGCACGTCTGGCAGCTAATGCTGCCCATGAGATTTTGGTCCGGAGTGAAGGGGTTAATAGGTTGGTCAATATTATTATTAGGAAGCACTTCAGTGGCAACTGCAGGTTGTGAAATGGTATCACTGATAACACAGTCATTTACAGTTTCAATGTTTCCAACATTACTGTTAGTATTTGGTTTCACAAATGAATTTTCAATTTGACAATTAAACAGATGAAGAAACTGGTGATTTTTTTTATTTTCAATAGTATTATACATAGCTTTCAATTGATCACAATGTCTATGCCAAATTAAATTTCCACTCTTGGTGAACACTTTTATAACATAATTCCTGGCACCTGTAGCCTCAATAATAATGTCTGGTAATCAAGTTTCACCTCTAGAATAGTTTTTTGCATAAACCGCTTGTCAAACTTCAAATCTGCTCTCTACACAATCAACAGCATTTTGTTTATTAATTAACATGTTCTCTTCCTCCTTTTAGTTGTTCTACATATGTTCAGAGGAGATTTAAATTTTCTGTGAAACATCATTTCAAAAGTTGTTTAGGATTATCAGAAACATTCATGCCATTTACTGATTTCACTTTCAAAGCTTCATCTAAACCTGTGATCTTAATGCCTACTTTGTTCATTAGATCTCTACCACATACATCATTACAGTGTGAATCAGTAACAAAAAATCTATGCTTTGTACTAAAGTTGTTAAATGTTACAAGATCAACTTGACCTTTTACATTTATTTGATGACCTCCATAAACAGTCAATTCTTTGGAAGATGGAGTCATTTTAACATTTAGTACTTAAAGCCAATTTTCACCTATCAGTGAAACACATGAACCAAAATCTATCTCTAAAAAGGTATAGATTTATCATTTAACTCAAACTTGTACATTTCTGGTTTAACAGATTGTATACAATGACAAGAAACTTTCAGCGACATGTTTTTATCAACATTATAAGCACTACACTGGTTTTCTAACTCATCTTCATGTACTAGTTCAGGTTCAGAAACTGATTTTGTTTTTATTCTTCAAACTTTTAGAGCTATTTTGCTTAAATCTACAATTATTTTCTAATTGACCCTGGTGACCACAAATGCGACATTCCAAGTCTTTATACCTACAAGCAGAACTTGGAAGCGGGAAACCACAATGCTTATGCTTTGACGTAGCCTTGCTATGCACTTTGTCCACAGTTGTACCTGATGAACTGGATTTAGCCAGCTTTCCTTCCCCCATGTTGTTGCTGTGTGGCTGGGTATCTGAATTAAAAAACTGGAACCAAGTTTGTTCCTTTATTCAGAGCTTGAAGCAAAACGTAAAAAAGATATTGACGTCATAGTATAAGTACCTGAACAAAACAAAAGACGTCTACATAGGATCCAAACATATAAACAATACCAATAGATGCTATAGAGCATCTAAACATATTTCAGAGTATTAAACATATGAGAATCACATGGTATGTAAGGAACCTCCAGCACAAGTATATAATTCTTATACATCAACACAAAGTCTATTGCAAAGCAAGAACAATGCAACAATACAATTAATCTCAATTTACCACATCCCTTTTCCCTTATTGAAAAAGGAGTATCAAGGAACATAACTGAACATTAATCTTCATAATGAAGACATTACAACACCAGAATTAGAGATTCAATCTATCAGGTGGTTTCACAACTCTGCTAGATCTTCTAACAGGTTGTGGACTTGGTACATTGACAGTACTATCAAAATTATCAACATTTACAGAAGAATTTCCATCAGCCTTATCAAATACTTCTGAACTATCAGGACAGTGTCCTTGACCTGAAGGACACATAGGCACAAAAGGTTTACTGCTACATGAGTTATCTTTTGGTACAGTGTCATTACTGGGAACAGTTGGTGTATATCTAGGCATTAGTTGATCAGAATGTCTTTTCCAAACAATGTTACCAAAATCCTTTAACATAACCTTGTAATTCCTCACACCTAGAACTTCAATTACTTTCCCTTCCAACCATGAATGACCTTTGCCATAATTCTTTACAAAAACAGCATCATCAATCTTATATTCAGACTTCTCAAACTTACACTCTTTTTCCAAAACCCTTTCCTTCTTATTTTGTGGTTTAATTTTCTCAATAATACCTCTGAAGTTTCTGTTAAACATTAGCTCAGCTGGAGCTTTACCTGTGGAACAATGGATTGAACGTCTGTAATTGTATAAAAATCTACAGACTCTGGTTCGTATATCACCTTCCTTAAATTTACTTAATCCTTCCTTGAAAGTTTTTACAGCCCTCTCAGCTAAACCATTAGATGATGGGTTATAAGGGGCAGGAGTCATATGTTTAATTCCATTCTTTTTTAAGAAAGTCTCCATTTCCTCAGATACAAAAGATGAAGCATTATCTGAAACCACAATGTCAGGTAACCCAAAATTACAAAAAGTTTTTCTCAGCATAGAAATTGTTACTGTAGATGTTGTAGACTTTGTTACATGAACACCCATAAATTTAGAGTGTGAATCTACAATCACTAAGAAATAATTTTCATTGATTGGACCTGCATAGTCCATATGGAGTCTACACCAAGACTTACCTGTCTCAGGCCAAGATAAGGTAACTTCCTGAGAACCTTGAAATTTTTTAAAACAAATTGAACAGGCTTTAGTAACCTCAGATATATCTTGGTCTAACTTAGGCCACCATATCCAATTCCTGGCTTCAGCCTTCATAGCGCTGATACCATTATGGCCTACATGCAGCTGTGAAAGTACACTATCTCTTAACTCAGCTGGTATAACAACTCTATTCCTAAATAGCAACACATCTTCATATATACTTAAATCTGCTTTAACTGCTGCATATTCAGAAAAAAACAGGATCAGATACCCAACCAAATTTAACACTTTGAAACACTTTACTCAAAACAGGGTCACTCTTTGTCATAACCTTAACCCTTTCATAGTAAATATTTTGATCTTCCAAATTTTCAAATAAATTCACATATTCAGCAGGTGTATGTGAGTCTAAAACAGAATCTGACATAGGCAAACGGCTCAGGGCATCTGCCACAACACTATCTTTACCAGACTTAAAACATAAATTGTAATCATACTGGGATAACAATAATGCCCAACGCTGTACTCTTGCGTTTGCATTGACAGGAATCTGTTTATCTTTACCAAATAAACCAAGTAGAGGTTTGTGATCTGTACGGATCACAAACTTACGGCCAAGCAAAAAATACTTAAACTTAGTTACAGCATACACTAATGCTAGAGCTTCTTTGTCCAACTGAGAATAATTCAGCTCAGCAGTAGACAGCTTTTTACTTACAAAGTAAACTGGTCGTGAACAACCATTAATTTCTTGTATTAACACACATCCTACTCCAACTGGTGAAGCATCTACCTCAACAATAACATCATGCTCACCATCAAAATTGGCAAGTAAATCAGATTTGGCTAACTCTTCCTTAACAGTAATAAATGCATTTGCTTCAACAGAAGACCACTTAAATTTTGCATCTTTCTTCAGTAAATCATACAGAGGTGCTAATACACTTGAAAATTTTCTCACAAACCTACAATAATAAGTTACTAGACCCAAAAATGATTGAACTTCACCTACAGACCTTGGTATAGGTGCTTCTAAAATAGCAGCAAGTTTCCTTGGTGAAGGTTTTATGCCATCACCTGAAATGACATAGCCTAAGTATTCTAAGGAGCTGGTATTCAGAACAGTTTTCTTTTTGTTAATAGCAACATTATGTTTCTGAAAAACCTTCAACACTTTATCTAATCTCTTATCATGCTCCTCTTTAGTCTCACCACCAACAAATATATCATCCAAGAAGGCAACTACTCCATCTATATTCATCAATAACTGGGATAATCTTTGGAAGATGGCAGATGATAATGCAAGTCCAAAGGGTAATCTTTTATATTTAAAAAGACCTTTATGAGTATTAATAACTAACAATTCTTGACTCTCATCTACTGGCACCTGTAAATAAGCATCCTTTAAATCAATTTTTGAAAATATCTTGCTTTTACCAACAACAGCAAGGATTTCATCAACTTTAGGCAGAGGGTACTGGTCACATGAAATACTTTTGTTTAATTCCTTGAAATCTACACAAATACATATTGACTTTTTGTCAGCTTTTAACACTGGTACAATTGGAGCTGCCCAAGTACTAGAATGTACTGGTTCAATGATATTGTTATCAACTAACTCATCTAAAGCCTCTTCTACTAATTTTCTGTAGTGGTAGGGCACAGGCCTTGCTTTTTTCCAACTAGGCACAGCACCACTCTTTCGGTGTACCTTTGCTGCAACACATGAAATTGGCAATCAAGAATCAGCTGAAAAATTATCTAATTGTACCTTGGAATCCAAAACATTAACTCCTTCCTCTATACCTGTGAGTGCAATACCAATTTTAGGCACATAAGTTTGAGTTATTAGACTCAACTACATACAAACTTTGAATACATTGTGACTCAACTGCATACAAATTTTGAAATACATTGTGACCATTATAAAACATATTTGCATAAACCTTACTCAAAACATGCAAATCATTATTACCATAAGCCTTTAAAATTTTATCACTAGGCTCCACTGTTAAATTCAATTTCTTAACCCAATGCAAGGTTAGGGTAGACACACTGGCTCCACAGTCAATTTCATAAGGCACATTATGACCTTCAATAATAATATCAACCTTACATCTCACTGGCAAAACATTACCTACAACACTGTGTACAGGTTCATGTGAAAAATTAACACTAACCACTTCTGGAAGGCTAGGTCTATCCATTAAATGTAACAACTGGGTATCATCACTACCAGTATCTCTCTTCCTGAGACATTTCCTCAAAAACCATTTAGTTTTCTTTTTATCAAACCTCTTGTTTTTGTTCAATTTTCCAAAAGATCCTTTCTGGGCACTGCTATCACTAGGCTTACCTTGAGAACCTGTGTATTTACCAGAAAAAGTCTCATCAAAATGGCACACTCTTTTGAGGTGTCCCTTCGTGTTACATACTGCGCATGTTAGGTGCTTAAACCTACAGTTCTCACTTTTGTGTGGATATCCACAATGCTTACACCTTTCTTTTTTCTGACTATTGAAAAATTCAGAACCCCCACTTTCTTCACTTCAGTAGTCGGGAGCTTTTCCCCAACAAAAGCTTTTTCCAAATTTAAAATTTTCTCTAAAGTGCCCATGGAAGACATGGTTTGTAAATCCAAATTCTCAGCCACCAAGTTCGGGAAATACGCTTCAGAATCGACAGCCATAAATAATTGGTCTCTCACTCGTGCATCCAATAAAGTACCAAAAATACAATCCTTGGCTCGATTTTTCAAGTCAGCATACAAATCTCTTAAACTTTCATCAGATTTTTTCTTTCTCTTCTGAAATTTGATTAAACTCCGATGATAGCTCAGTTTAACCTTGTAATGTGATTCTAAAAGCTTCACTATCTCACTATAATTTTTAATATGAGGTAAATCAGGTGCACTCAGGGAGGCTAAGGTACTATAAGTTTCACTTCCTAACGAAACTAATAAAGAATTTTTCTTCTTGTCGTCATCAGTGATTCCATTATGTGCAAAATGAGCCTGCAACATGCTTAGCCAAATCTCCCATTTTATTTTATTGGGGTCAAAACAGTCAATCTTACCTGAGGTATTCGCCATTGTACCTGAAGTGTAGTAAAATCTTTTGAAACAAATGACTAGTAGCCTGCTAAACCAAGGCTATCTGTAAATCGGTAGTAGTGGTATGGGTGCACATGATAGCGGGATCGGCGAGAAAAAATTTCTTCATCCTGGTGTATCTCGTCTATCAGTGGGAAAGGCAGCTATTTCCGTCTTTCAACATAATAATCGGTCCATCCACTAACAAATCCTCAGATCCTCGTCGCCACTGTTACTGTGTGGCTGGGTATCTGAATTAAAAAACTGGAACCAAGTTTGTTCCTTTATTCAGAGCTTGAAGCAAAACGTATAAAACAAAGATATTGACGTCATAGTATAAGTACATGAACAAAACAAAAGACGTCTACATAGGATCCAAACATATAAACAATACCAATAGATGCTATAGAGCATCTAAACATATTTCAGAGTATTAAACATATGAGAATCACATGGCATGTAAGGAACCTCCAGCACAAGTATATAATTCTTATACATCAACACAAAGTCTATTGCAAAGCAAGAACAATGTAACAATACAATTAATCTCAATTTACCACACATGTGAGCTTTTTCAAGAGACAAAATGCGGTCTAGGAGTGTTGAAGATGACAATGCTTCTAGTTTCAGGTCTTCGGCAAGTAGATATTTGAAGTATGGTCCGCCATCAATCGCCATAAACAGTTGATCTTGCAGCCTGGCATCAAATGTGGTACCAAAGTTGCAATCCTTAGCCAGTCTCTTCAGGTCTACATAGAGCTCTTTCACAGTTTCTTTTTCAACTTTATGTCGTTGTTGAAAAAAAACAAGCTTTGGTGATATGATGGCTTTGTAATGAAGTGTTTTTCCATTAATTCAATCAGCTCATCATATGTCTTCCTGGTTGGCATGTCTGGTGCAGTCAAGTTTGCTAAAATTCCACACATTTTTGTGCCTATGTAAACAAACAGTTGATTTTTCTTCTTGTCAGCATCCATTATGCTCTGTGTGGCTACATGGACTTCAAACAAAGCCAAGTAGACATCAAAAGGGAGTTCTTCAGGGTTAAATAGTCCAATCTTGATGGGAGATGCCATCTTTAACACTGGTCTAGCTTCTTGGCTAGAAAACTTTCAGACAACTTTAGGTAATCATAAGCCTTTTGCCTCTTTAATAGAAAGAAAAAAAAAAAAAAGTGATGTCCAGTGTTGTGTAACAGCAAGCAAGTAAAGGCACCTAACTCCGTGTGGTCACCTTTAGCATAGCCTAAAACCCAGGTGTCATGACGCACGTAATTGAAGGAGGCTGTGGTACCCACACTAGGTGCGTTTACCACTGTTTTCTGGACAAAACCACCAGAAAACACACTTTGATCCTCATCGCCATTGTTGTATCTTAGTTTTCTGTGCGTGCCAGTTTCTTTGTAAATATCCATTCATTAGTAAGGGTAAACTAAACGCTTGCTCTCGACAACACTGTATATTTTGCACTGTCTATGTTTACATCATGGTGCTCAAAGTGCACACAAAAACATCAACAATACAAAAGCAAAAGGCATATATCACCATGAACCTAAACATTGTTTTAATCTGAATACACTACAATAACCGTGATATATACCTATGAAAAATTCCTGGCGCTGATGCCAGTCCAAAAGGCAATCTAGAAGTGTTGAAGATGTTAATGCTTCTAGTTTCAGGTCTTCGGCAAGTAGATATTTGAAGTATGGTTCTTTATCAATTGCACTCAGAAGCAACCATAGTTCAAAGTTGTGTCTGGAGTACTTTTTAACGCACAAAACAAAATGTTCACACAATAGCAAATTTTTCTATCGTGCTGCCACCATCTTATGTATTGGATGGCTAATAATATTCGGCATATGAATAAATTAATATTTTTATAGCACTAGACACAAAGTGTGCACTCACTTCGAAGACAAAATCAAGACTGCCCGACACCAAGCTAGGTGGGAACTCTCAAATGAGCGAGCATAATATTTACCTAGTTGTATTTTACAGGAAGAGAGCTATGTTCGTAGTGACCCACTTTTGTATCTTTCAGCATCCAGTTTGATCTTAAATTCTTGTATAGTTTTTGCACTCACTGTTTCTTCATTCAATTTCTTACAGAAATCTACCACTCTGTGGGAAGCTATTCTTTTTCAAATCTCTTTGGTAACTCTCCTTTTCAATTTTCTTCATGTCTTCTTGTTTTTCTTTTATCCCATTTTATTAAATCATCTCTATCTAGGACTTCATCTTGTTCATAATTCAGTAGATGGTTAGTAGATCTCCTCTTTCTCTTCTTTGTTCCAGGGTTGGTAGTTCAAGTTTGTCCAATCTTTGTTCATATATCAATTTGGGGAGTATTGGTGCCATCTTTGTTGTTGCTCTTTGAATTCTAGTTTCTTTACGTTCTTTTTAGTACTGGGTGTCCAGTGTTGCACCATACTCTAATATTGGTCTTATCAATGTAACTAATATTTTCTTTACCATTTCTTCATCCAAGAAGTCAAAGGCCACTTTCATTGATCTTAGTAAATTGAAAGTTTCTCCGACTATGCTGTTGATATGTTTGTCTGGTGCCAATTCATTGCTGATAGTTACTCTTTGGTCCCTTTACAAGTTGACTTTTTTAACTTCCTTTATACCAATTTTATATTGTCCCGATATTCTATTTTTACTTTTTCCAAATTCTATTATACTTCATTTCTTGATATTGAAGTTCACTTCACACTTTTGACTCCATTCCCAGACTTGTCCAGGTCTTTTTGTAGTGATTTATAATCTTCCTCTGTACTTACTCTCTTTAGTAGTTTCGCACCATCTACAAAGAATTATAATCAAGAAGAACCCACCATTGGAATAAAAGGAAACTTGGAAGAAAGTATAACTTCCAAATTTCAGCTAATAGCTATAGCCCTCTTCAGAAAAGTACAGGTTACAAGAAATTGTAAAGACATAAATACAAATGAGATATGAGTAGAGGGAAACAGTTAGAGCTAAAAACATGACAATCCGTCGTGCAGAGCCACTCCCCTCTTACTCCGCCCTGCGCAAGATTGTCATGTTTTTAACTCTGCCTGTTCCCCTTCTACTCATATTTCAATTGTATTTATGTCTCTACAATTTCTTGTAACCAGTACTTTCCTGAAAAGGGCTATAGCTATTAGCTGAATTATAAAAGTTATACTTTCTTCTAAGTTTCCTTTTATTCTGACTGTGGGTTCTTCGTGATTATACTTTTACAAATGTGCTACTACATTTTGTCCAAGTGATCTGCAAACAAGTTCATATAACATTCCACACCTTCATCTATGTCATTTATATATATGGCAAACATTATAAGAGCCAATACAGAACCTTGTGGGACTCCACTTATCATTTCTTCCCAGGTCAAATTCTTGTCTCTAAGTACCACCCTCATTTTTCTTCCATTCATGGAATCTTTCATCCATTTCAATAACTTTCCTTGTACTCCACCTATTGTTTCAATTTTTCTTAGTTGCTTTTTGTGTGGTACTTTGTCAAATGCTTCTTGTAAATCTAATAAGACACAATCTGCCCATCCGTCCCTTTCTTGTATTATTTCTATTAGCCTCAAGTAAAAGCAAATCAAGTTTGTGGCACATGATCTTCCGTGTCTAAATCCAAATTGTTTTGTGATGTGATATGGTTTAACGTCACACACTCCCCCCTATCGGGAGGCTAGGACGGTGCCCCTCACAGAGGGCTTTGTAGCGTGGAATTTAATGAACCATGCCCTTGGTTCAACTTCGCTGGTGGCAGGATTCGAACCGCCCTCACCTCAACCTTCGCCGCAAGTAACGACACCCTAACCCACTCAGCCAGCGAGCTTCCAAATTGTTTTGGATTTAGTATATTATTTTCTTCTAAATGTTTAATCCATTTACTTTAGATAACTTTTTTGCCTATTTTTGCTATTGTACTTGTAAGGAAGACCGGTCTATAGTTGGTTGCATTTTCTTTGTCCTCTCCTTTGTATAGTGGTACAATATTTGCATTTTTCCAATCTTGTGGTACTTTTCCTTCTTTTCATCTATACATTATTCTAATATCCAATTTGCAATTCCATACGGACCGTGTGATTTTCTGATGTCAAGGTTTTTATTTGGTCCCTTATTTCTTCCTGTGTCACCGTTTTTTGTTTTTTTTGTTTTTTTTGTTTTTCATGGAGGGGGGATCTTTCTGCCCTTCCTCCCAATTTTATGAACTTTCAATTGTGAATACATATTTTAAATGTTTGTTCATATTTTCAGCAATTTCTACATCATCTATATATTCATTATTTCCTTCACACAGTTTCACTATTTCATGTTATCTTTTAGTTTGTCATTTACATATCTGTAGAATAAGTTTCTTTTTTCTTCCCTGCGTATTTTTACTTATTTGTTTCTTAGTTTGATGTATGAGGCATGTTTTTAAGTACTGTTTGGAAATAAAAATGAAACATGTACTCTTTTCTTAATTTTATTTTTACACGAAAGCCTGTACTGTAATCTACTTTTCAACATAATTACAGAATCATCGGACTGTGTTTAAGTTTGTTTGTGAGTATTTGAAATGCCTCCTCTAATTGAGAATGCTGCCGACTGTGAAATACACGCTGTGATTCGTTTTCTTACTGCTAAAGGCGTGAAAGCAGCTGAAATTCATTGTCAGATCAGTCAGGTGTATGAAGAAAACATTACGAGTGATGGGATGGTGCAGAAATGGGCGAGAGCTTTTAAAGATGGCCATACAAATGTGCATGATGAGGAACAAAGTGGATGTCCTTCACTCATTCACTCGTTCCTCATCATGCACATTTGTACGGCCATCTTTAAAAGCTCTCACCATTTCTGCACCATCCCATCACTGTTTTCTCCATACACTTCACTGATCTGACGAATTTCAGCCGCCTTCACGCCTCTAGCAGTAAGAAAATTAATTACAGCACATATTTCAGTCAGTAACATTCTCAATTGGAGGAGGCATTTCAAATACTCACAAACTTAAACACAGTCAGATGATTTTGTAATTATGTTGAAAAGTAGATTACAGTACAGGTTTTCATATGAAAATAAAATTGTTACAAAAAGTCTACTTGTTTCATCTTTATTTCAAAACAGTACTTACTTAAAAAAACATGCCTCATATATTTACCATTTGGTCATTTTTCTTTTTTCCATCTTTTCCAGGCTTTGTCTCTCCTATCTTTAGCCTAGCTACACTTTTTGTTATACCAGCACTTTATGTACACTCATTCTTGTTTCTTCTTTGGTACATATTTGTCTATTCCCTCCTTGTAATTTTCTTTTAACATTCAACAAAAACCCACTGTGTTGGATAAGAAGAAATGAAAAAAATGAAACCCATATATTTCGATCACGGACTGTGATCCTCTTCAGTGGAATACACTGAAGAGGATCACAGTCCGTGATCGAAATATATGGAATTCATTTATTTCATTTCTTCTTATCCAACACAGTGGGTTTTTGTTGAATCTTTACGAATGTGTTACGACATTACTTTATAGTCTCTTTTAATATGTTTCATTTCTCTTCCATCTTTGTTTCTTCATTTAAGAAGTTTTCCCAGTTTGCATTTGGAAAAAATTTCAGAGTTTTTCAAAATCCATTTTGTTGTGTATTAGTCTTCCTTTTCTATGTTTCTCATTTCTTTTCAAATCAACTTGTTCTTTTCATTCAAACTCTATTAGCATTTGGTCACTCTTCCCAATTGGTGTATTGTATTCCATTTTATCCACAATTTCAGGCACTGATGTAAATATTAAATCTAGCCCCAATGGTTCTTCACTGTTTCTAGATCTGTCATTTCTTCCCAACATATCTCTTTTGAGTTAGAGTCACCCAAAATTACTATGTTTCCTCCTTCTTTCAATAATTCAATTAATGCATTCTTTGTGTCTTCCAGTATTTTGGAATGATCACTGTCCAAGACTGTGTTTTTGTTGGCACATATGTTGCTATAAATTTTCTATTTTTCATGTTTCTGTTTTCAACTTTAATCATTATCATACATACATATACCAAAGCTTTTTCCCCCTTACAAGGAAGGTAGCCAAAAAGGAAAAGGCATGAAACCATTCCCACGCAGGGATGGAATGGGTGGGAATGATTTTAGGTCTTTTCTTTTTTGGCTATCTCCCTTGTAAGGGGGAAAAAGCCTTGGTATATGTATGTATGTATGATTATGATTAAAGTTGAAAACAGAAACATGAAAAATAGAAAATTTATAGAAATACATGTGCCTCCAAAAAAAAATCATAATCAATTCCACATTATTTTTTCCTTCTGTTATCTTTGTCACATTTAAACCTTTCTTAGTGAAAAACATGACTCCTCCACCCTGTTTCTCAGTTCTATTTTTCGCCCAATGGTTGTATAGACCTTGTCCCATATTATTTAATGGTAGTGGACTTTTTATTATTGTTTCCACAATTCCCATTATGTCTGGTTTCTCTAGTGACACACAGTTGTTTAATTTATTTAGTCCTGAAATCATACCATGTTAGTACTATATATGTTATTTCTAATTTTTTTTTTTCTATTTCTTTTTTTATATACCATTTTCTCAGCCTCAGGTCCAGTACTCTCCAAAAAAAAATAATTCTTTTCAGTCTCCATTCTTCTCATTTTTTTTTTTCATTTGCTTCATTTTTAAGTATCTTTTCTCTTTTCCTCATCACTCATTTCCTTTTCTACCCATACATTTTTGTAATTTTCACTATTTACCAACTTTGCTGCTTTTGATAGTACTTCTTCAGCTATCATTTGAGACTTTGATTTCTAGTGGCCTATAGTGTTTTTTTTTCTAGAGTATTGTCCCATCCTATGCACTTCTTCAATCTCTTTGTCCAATTCCTGTTTCTCCTCTTGAACCTCTTTCAGAATTGCCTTTGCAATTTATTTCCCTTCTTTTTCTCTTTGGTATTTGTATATATTTTCTTTAATACCATAAACTACAATGCACTTTTTTCTATCTACTGTGTCTCTTACCCAGTTTTCCTTTTCTTTAATTACTTTAATTACAGTTTCTTTAGCATTTTCCTCTACCTGCTGTTATACTATTTCTTTAAATGTTATTTTCTGATTTTCTTGTTCTAGTTTCCATTGAATTTTTATTTCTAGGAGATCCGTCTCCTTAATTGATTCTCCAACTTTTTCAGTCACTGCTTATATTTGTTCTTTGACCTCTCTTTTTTCAATGCTTCAGTTTTGTTATCTTCATTTTCCATTCTTTCATAATCACTTCTGACCATATTTCATTCATCATTAAACTCTCTATTCATCTCTTCATTAGCTTTTCGAAGATAGCTTATCTCTGTGTATTACTCTATACAGTGAGACCTCTCATGAACGGACGTTAATTAGCTGTGTTTGCTGTGTTTTCGCTGTGTTTTCGGTGTTTTTGGTGCTGTTGTTTAGTGTGTGCAATCACTATGCCACCCAAAAACCACTCCAAAACCCCAAAAACACAGCGGAAACACCGCAAACACAGCTAATTTACGTCCGTTACTGAGAGGTCTCACTGTAATCAACTTTTAAATCTATTAGTTCCTCCATCAAGTTGTTAATATCCCGATTTCTTAGTACATTGTTATACCTAGTTTCTCTTTCTATATGTAAACCTATATCTAATAGTCCTCTTTCTCTTGGTGTCCCATCTTTGAGTTGACTTTGGAGTATCATTCAAACAAGATTTTTTTTTTTTGGATCACCCCCAGTGGTGCTCATGTCCAATCCTCTCTTTGTTGGTTCATTTTTCCTTTTTTCTTCTTTTCCATCTTCCATTTTGTGTATTTAATACAC
This sequence comes from Oratosquilla oratoria, assembly GCF_046742065.1. NCBI lineage: Eukaryota > Metazoa > Arthropoda > Malacostraca > Stomatopoda > Squillidae > Oratosquilla > Oratosquilla oratoria. The sequence goes on along the minus strand of NC_134785.1, from coordinate 53,703,495 downwards.
TATATCACACTGGATACTTATTTTACCATAGCATTCACCCAAAAAACACAACTATTTCTCTTTTGTAAACACAACTTAGGCGTTTTCTTGTTATTGTTGAAAAAGTGCTGAATGAGAGTTCGTTTGCTAGCCTTCTGTTCACACTAACATCAGTTCTTATTACATGCATGTTTATAGAATACAATATATACAATGATAATAATGTACAACAGACAATAATAAGTGAACAATGATACAAGTATGTATGTATAATATACAGGAATAGTACAATGCTATAAATACATATGTAAAATATACAGGAAAAGTACAATGCTATAAGTATATTTATATAACATACCACAATCCTTTCCTCCCTGTACTCTGCTTGTGAGCAGTTCTTTAAACAAAAAACAAACAAAAACAAAAATTCTCAGGGACCAGTAATTAAACTCATCTTGTTTTCCTTTTTGAATTTGTCTATTTTCTTAATAACAACAATAAAGTCTTATAGTTCTTCAATAATCATCTCCAACACACAGGTAATTAACAAACTGAATTTTCCTCGAGTATGACAAATCATGAATAAAGTTCTTATAATATGATAATCTATTAATAGTTAACTAAAGATCAAATAAATGTATGACATTACAACTGAAATAGTTTAGGAATGTCTTCATTTCCGCTTCTAAACTAACAAAATGTGCAATGATTTCATAGCCCATGTAAAGAGCTTAACTGAAATAAACTCAGGAAACCTTGTCCATACAATCTTTAACACTCCCTCTAACCTTAACTCTTCATGGAGAATCAACAAAACACATACAAGGAGGCTACAGAAAGAACTTCAACCCTTACAGGGTTGTACACTTTCCAATGGATATTTCACAAAGACACCACATGGGAACTTGGAGGTTTCATTTCCAGCCAATAGCAGCACTCTTCAGTTCTCTACACACCCTGTCCCGAAACCCAGGACAGTGGTCGAGGGGCATGAGAATTCTCATATACTGGAAAACTGATGAAGGGAAATAGCTGCAGTTGGGAGCCAAAGTCCTGGAAATTTGGGATGCCAGCCGGGACTACGCATGTTCCCTTCAATCCGAGCATGCATTTTCGATCTCGAAGGACCAGAGAAATGTTTCTCAAAAGAGGGGAGCAAACTCATGTAAATCACAGTCCTAGGCTAATTAAACAGAGCATACTACACTGATTTTATTATGATTCAAAGTGGATGCCCCCGGTTGAACAGGATTCTGGTGATATTCGTGGATCCATGCATCACAGAGGGACAGCGGGAACCATGCCTGTCTTAGTTGATAGCACTGAACACGTGGTGGGGGAGAGGAATCACGCCCGATGATTTTATTTCCCCGATCTTTCTGCTTCATACACTACCTAGAAGTTTGTTTCCTGAGCATGAACTGAATCACTGGAGTGGGTTTGGCAATGAACCTCGGTTAAACTTGTTGATTCTGATGTCAAAAAGCAGTTTGGGCATGTCACAAAGCACCTTTGTGGGCACGTTACAAAGCACATTTCTCGTTTCAGAAAGTTTCCAGGACACTAAACACAAGCCACTGCAATGTGACTGGTGATGGCCGTCAATGAAAATAATATGTTCATGTTCACTGTCAAGGATGCGAGGTTCTCAGAAGTGTTCTCTTGGAGTGTGTGGCATGCCTACTCCTCCAGTGAGAACATGATACCAACTCCTTACTGCGTGATACTATTGGCTCTAAACATGAGATCCAGTGCACTGCTTTTCGGTGGGCACTTTTCTAAATGCTAAATTGCGACATTTACCTAGTTGTACCTAGTTGTAATATACGGGAGGGGAGCTATGCTCATGGTGACCCGTCTTTGTATCTCTCCGCATCAAGTTTTATCTTAAAATCTTGTATAGTGTTAGCACATACTGTTTTGTTGTCTAATTTGTTCCATGTATTTATTGCTCTGTGTGGGAAACTGTTCCTTTTCAAGTTTTTTCTATAACTATCCTTTTTCAATTTTTTTCCGTGTCCTCTTGTTTTACCATTTTCCCACACTAATAGGTCGTTCCTGTCTAAAACTTCCATTCCTTTCAACATTCTGTAGATAGTTAGCAAATCTCCTCTTTATCTTCTTTGTTCCAGAGTTGGTAGGTTCAATTTGGAAAGTCTTTGCTCATATGTTAGTTCAGCAAGTGTCGGTGCTAGTTTGGTTGTCGCTCTTTGTAATCTTTCTAGTTTCTTAATATTCTTTTTGGTACTGGGTGTCCAAAGTGATGCTGCGTACTCAAGTTTTGGTCTTATTAGTGTAGTTAGTATTTTCCTTATCATTTCTTCGTCCATATAAGTAAATGCCACTTTGCTTGTTCTCAATAAGTTGTAGGTTTCTCCGAACATCTTATTTATATGCTTATCTGGTTTCATGTCCATGAATACAATGCAATGTCTGGGCAGGAGTTAAGGCATTTCTAATAGTCTTATGAGGTAGTTACTAGTTACAAGAAAGGGATACATGATCCTAACTAATCTAATTAAAACTAACCTAGACGAGAAGTGGCAAGCTCGCGGGAGGGGTTAATAAGCGGAACATAATCAAATGGTAATACATAGGTAAATTATACCAATCATAATCATAATGTACAAGGATACAAAATGTAATATGGTGAACTAGTTAAACTGACAACCTGAGACATTTCAATCTTAATATTATAACATCTGTGATGACTTTGATCATGAGCATAAGGAGATATCTTGGAGGACAGGAGAGGAAATTCCTGAGTAAATAGAAGATACTTAAACTCGATATGGCAATGTAACTAATTAGCACTAAACTCACACAACAGTTGCTGGAGAGAAGGGGGAGGGAAAATTTCAAGAAGTAGTTACTAGAGGCCTTATGACTTCCAGCGATTCCATAGAGCGTAAGAAAAGTAATAGCCGAAGGGGCGAAAAGGAGACGAAAGAAAATGAGAAGTAATAAACAGTGTGTCACAATGCCAAAGTTGTGACAGTAGTAATTAACAATCTTTTTCTGTACTTTCTTTAGTAGTTTTGCATCATCTGCAAAGAAGTTCATATAACATTCTACACCTTCATTCATGTCAATTATATACTGTATATAGCAAACATTATCAGAGCTAATACCGAACCTTGTGGGACTCCACCTATCATTTCTTCCCAGGTCGAGTCTTTATCTCTAAGTACCACTCTCATTTTTCTCCCATGCAAGAAATCTTCCATCCATTTCAATAATCTTTCTTGTACACCTTTCTTCCTCAATAAGTGTGGGACTGTTTCTATGTCACCAGTTTAAAGTAATAGGAGGGGAGGAATTACTGGTCTTCAGCTCTTCTTTTGTGTAAAGGTGAGAAAAAATATACATACATCAAAGTTGACAGAGATTTTGGGCCAGCCCAAAGGACAAACGTCAGCCCCTTGAAGATGTACCTCAAGAAGTTGAAAAGATTTTGAAGATGGATCATATTAAAATGATCTTCCTGATGTTCATCTCACAAGACCACCACTTGTAAGTACCCACTGTTGGTCCCGCAACCAAAATAAAACCTATAAAATATGTTACCAAGAGGAATAGTTTCACTTAGTCAGTCTTCCATACTGAGAACCCCCCTTAGCTGAGTAAAAAGTAACATTCTGAATTTTTTTTAATAATGTTTCATCATAACAAATGAGCTATTGCTCTTTCAAAGAATCAGTAACTACTTACCTCCCAGTTAAAGTGTGACATTCCATTTTGGTCACTGATGATATCGCTGTACTTAACAAAGTATGACGTCCAATGCGGTAGTCCCCTTTGACGAAGGTGAGAGGAGAGTACAAGGGATGCAGTGGGCTTCGTCTTTTGTGCAACTTGAAGCAGACGTGTAAGTTGCATCAGAACTGTAAAGATTCATTAAAAAACATCATTAATACATCTTTTTAAAGAAATTCTTGTATTCAAAAAGAAAACATACCTTGAAGAATTAATTATCATGCAAAAAAGTAATTTAAAACTTGCTAAACAGTTTCGTGTGTTGGCAACAATGTCTCAAGTTTTAAACTGATTCTGTGTTTTTTATATACATACATATACCAAAGGCTTTTCCCCCTTACAAGGGAGGTAGCCAAAAAACAAAGGCATAAAATCCACTTGTACCCATTCCGTCCCCACAACCCCCTCCTTCCCTCTTATCTTGTTTGGGTATTATTTCAGAAGTGCACAACTAAGCAATATATCAATAAAAAAATTAATAATTAATTTTATGAACTAAAACATAAACATGTTTTTTGTCAGAAAAAAAAAATACATATATAAACGCAGTTTTCTTGACAAGTGCAGTAGCACTTAAAACTAAAGACCAATCACAATTACAAGAATGGCCGGGGGTGGGGGGCAAAACAAGTTCTGACAAATTTGAGGGTCAGATCTGAACAAAGCACAATAAACTCTAGGAATAACTATGCATTATGGAAAATACCTTTGTTGTACAGTTCTAAAAATTTAATGTTTGTGATTTTGTACACCAACTGTTGTCCGAGTTCCTTCTTGTTTCTTATTTAAGACTAGTGACTGATGTAGTATTTACCTAATTGTATTTACATAATTGTATTACACAGAAATGGAGCAATATTTGAATTCCATCTATTCTTTAATTTTTTTGTCATACTTAGCCTCAGATTCATGTACAACTCCAACTTTATATCCATGATTTCCAATTATCATATCTAGATTTGAACTCGTCTTCAGTTTCAGATTGGGCTATGTTACTTCCTAAGCTATTCCAGGTATTTATGCATCTATATTGCTCCCATGGTCACTTAAAGACCTCTCATCTTTAACTATGAGATCTCTTCTATCAATGCAATCTATCCCCTTTAGTGAGCTGAATACTGTGATCATATCACCTCTTTCTCTGCAATCTTTCAAAGTTGGCACACCCAGTACGTTTAGTCTTTTCAGTAGATTTTCAGAATTTCACACCTACGCGATATAGCATTAGAAAATTAAATATTAAATTTGTGAATTATAATACATCTACGTAATACATGTTTTTTTTTTCTGCTGTTGGTCATGGAGATGTGGACAGAGGCCCTTGAGAAAGGGGAACCAGTGGATAGAGTGTATATGGAATTTCAAAAGGCTTTTGACTTGGGCCCAGGGTGACCCAAGGTGCAGGGGTGACCCATCATCCAGGAGGTGCTTAGATAAGAGGGAAGGTGGAGGGTGGAGGGCGGGTGGAGTGTATTTAGGGATGGAATGGGTGGGAATGGTTTTATGCCTTTTTATTTTTGGCTACCTCCCTTGTAAGGGGGGAAAAAAGCCTTGGTATATGTATGTGTATGTTTTGACTCCATACCCCATCAGAGACTGTTGACCAAGTTAGATGTTTATGGATTTGGTGGAAAGCTGAAAGACTGGTTGGGTAATTTCCTAACATACTGAAGACAGAGTGATGATAAATGGTGTAGTGTCAGATTGGACACTAAGAATGAACTAAGTTAGAGGTACAGCAGCCATACTCCGAATTTTCATGACTTGGGATCTGTTATATCGAGGGTTGAATATATAATCAAGACGCCAATGCTGGCATCTTCATGGCACATAATCAAAATGAGTTCCACTTCCGCAGCTCTGTCCGTCTCAAATTAGAAATTCAAAATGGCTGAACCTGAGCTGTTCCAGGTGAAATTTGAAGTTAATTCTAAATTCATTTGTTTGAAGAGTTGCAAAAATGCAGTTCAAACCTATGAACAATAACATTATTGTAAGCTGTAAGGTAGGTTAGGTTAGGTTTCATTAACTTATGTAAGTTAAAGTTAAGTCTGGTTAGGTTTAGTTATGTCATGTAGGTTAAGTTAGGTTAACTTCTTCAATATGAGTCAAATTTTCACAGCAGCATCACCTGCCTGATGTACAATGATTCAATGATGCTCCACAATACTCGTGGTATAAAATATGAAGTTACAGCTGTATTACTTGTTCTCTTTCACTCTGAATATTAATAACCACAGAAAATATGATCAAGCCAGTTCACAGAATATGGGGGCACTCAGCTACAACTACAAAATAAATACAGTAAACCCTCGATATAACAGACAACATGGGGGATGGGTCTGTCATTATATCCAAAGGTCTGCTATAACCGAGGATCCATTATATCCGATGGAAATACCTGACAGATCCATTATATCCCACAGTTTGTCTGGTATTAGAAATTAGTAAGATTAAAAATTACAGTAAACCCTCAATGTAACGGACAATATGGGGACAGGGGTCTGTCGCTATATCCGAAGATCAGTTATAGCCGAGGATCCCTCGCTATAATGGATGAAAATCCGTTATAGCAAGGGTTTATCTGGTAAGGTTTTTTGTCCATTATATCCTATTCCCAGTATATCGGGATCTGTTATATCGAGGGTTGAATATATAATCAAGATGCCAATGCTGGCATCTTCATGACACCTACACAGATGTCATCATGTGGAAGGGGTTTATGGCCAATCATAATAGCAAATACGGCACAATTGATACAATGTTGTATTTGCCATTATATTCAACTATGAATATGGTAGTGACGTATGTGGTGATGTTGAATTGTGTATACTAAGAACACTACCATCTAAGCCATGAAAATTCAGAGTATGGCTGCCATACTTATATCTTGCTCATACCAAGAAAATTTGTTGGATTATTTTAATATTAAATATAGATGCAAAAAATATAAAAACTGCAGTGCAAGCAGGCGAGTCAAACTTTACAAATTCCATCAACTCAAAGAAAAAATGAGTACTTCAATATTTTGGTGCTTGTTTGGTATGTGTTGACCAAGTGTAGTGCAGTGCTCTACTGACTACTGTAATTGTTACTATAACTGGGTTGTGTACTGCAATTGCCCATAGTTGATTGTGTACTTGTTAGATTGACGTATGTTTCTCGGTTATGTCCACTAAGTTGTTTGCGATTTTGTATATAACATTGTCTGAGTATTAGTCTTGTTTCTAATATAGTAACAGTTCGAGTTTTATGTCATGTTTCAAACTTGTAAAGTAGTGACTGATGTAGTGTCTGTAATCACGTCTGATCCACCCATCTTGTAGGAAACTAGCACATGCATATAATACAATAAAAATAACCACTAAGAAATATTAATGTCGGTAAATCAACTCTGAAAAAGTCACATGCAACTACTGATCCGAGCCAAAAACCAAAATTTAGTCTATCTAAATACGTACGATTATGATTATACAAACCATTTAATATTTCTAAGGAAACTGTCACCCATCAACTCATACGTAAAATTAGTTGGAATATTCTTGTGAGCTATGCACAGTACAAAAATCCTTACTGGATTCTTAATAAAGAACTGTAGAGACACAATAAGTGCGATGTGCCCGGCTTCTTCCGTGTACATCGGTTTGTTTACAACTATTCAAGGTTCACGTTGTTTGTCATTTTCCCTAAAAGGGAACAATTCAGTGTTTGGTCATTTTTGTTAGAAATATTTTCATAGTCTGACTGCATTGTAATATGCATGGTAACAAGCAGCTGATACGTTAGGAATTATTTTGGCACGCCTCTATGACCCAAAGACACACATCATTCGTCTATGAGTTTAAAATATCTACTCACAAAATAAAGAGACTGGTATTACCGTTGCATTTCTATCATGCTGTTCCATTGAACTTGTCCTTTATCACTTCTATGGCTACTTCTTCCTGATCCCCAGAGGTGTCCGCAGGAATTTTTGAAGGGGGCAAAATTAAATATATCATATATACAAAATTAATGGTATAGGGATAAACCAATATACACACTTCAAACTGGGCACATTGACATATATTTACCCTAGAGATATATGTGAAGACAGATTAGGCTTGGGGGTACTATCCTTCCTGTCCCAACTGCAAGCCCGCCAGATATAATCGAAAAACTGGAAAGGGGTAGTGATGTAGATGTAGTATACCGTGGCTTTGCTAAGACCTTCGATAAAGTGGATCATGGTATCCTACTACATAAACTGAAGGTCTTGGGTAACAGGCAATTTGGGTCAATGGTTGCACAGCTTCCTCCATGACAAACAGCAACGAGTAACCATGAATGGAACAGCCTCGGAACCGTCTTCAGTGATAAGTGGCGCCCCACAGGGCTCTGTGCTGGGCCCTTCCCTGTTCCTAATAATCATTAGTGACATATCCTCGTTTGCAGATGACACAAGGGCCACAAAAAAAAGGGGGTGGGGATCGAAGACACCAACTTTCTCCAGAGGGATCTTGAAAACGTGTACATCTGGGCTGTTGATAACGATATGAAATTCAACTAAATCAAATTAGAACTGATGAGATATGGGAAAGGCCTCACAAATAACACCCAATCCTACACCACAGCTCACGGTGAGATCATGAACAAGGCAAATGTTAGAGATCTGGGAGTAATGTTGAGTCAAGATGAGAAGTTTACCACACACATTGACAACATTGTTGACAGCGCCAGAAAACTATCAGTATGGATCCTGTTATAGCCAACCGTGAATCGAATGGCTTTCAAATCTCCCGCCTGCCACTAACGAAGTTTTGTATTCGTTTCATCACTCCCAACGTCTCTCGAACGTTGGTGTTCGAAATTTGACCAAGAAACAATTAGCCACGCCCCCCTCGACTATATAAAGAGGACCGGCCTTCAGCCGGCCCTCATTCTTACCTACAAACCCCCCTATACAGTCTCGCCCCTTCGTCGCTGTGATTCGGTACCCTACATGTTCGCAAGTATTAGTGTAAACCATTGTCTTGGTCTGTTTTGTTTATAGTATTTGTATTATGCATGTTCTATGTTTTTCCCCAGTGTACTGTGAGTGTATGTTCGTAAATGTAAAACAATAAAGCTTTCTTTTCTTTTCTTATTGTAAATATAGCTTATATAAGTTTCGTGCAGACTTCTATCTTACCTAAACCATCCTTATAATCTTACTTTCAACCAGTCTCAAATAGAGCTTTTCCTCGGATCGTACCTTAATCTAACTACATTATTTATACGTTCCATTTTATTGTCACGGGCTTGCTCCCGAAATGGAACTCGACTTAACCCCAAGACTCGAAATTAGTTCCATACTTTCAATCAACTCAGGCCAAACCAAGCAAGCCCCATGACAATCCTCAGAGCATATATATCAAGAGACGAAGATTGCATGATTACACTGTGGAAGACCCTGGTACTACCTAAACCTGAATACTTCTGCCAACTATGGAACCCAGATAGTATAGGGGAGATAGAGACAATTGAGTGCCCAAAGAAACTATACCAACAAGATCCAGTTTGTAAAAGGCATGAACTAAGGGGGCACACTCAAGCATATCAAACTCTATTCACTCCAAAGACGCAGAGAGCAGTACCTGATCATTTACACGTGGGAAATGGCAGAAGGTCACATCTCCAACATTGGAGTGACACTCAGCCAAAAAAGGTCGAGGGGATCTTGCTATGTTAAAGGAATCGCCAGCAGCACAAGGATCACCATATCTCTCCGAGCAAACTCCTTCACCAGAGCGGCCCCCAAGGTCTTCAATACTCTTCCCAAGTACCTGAAGAACACCACATCCCGCACAGTGGAAGTATTCAAAAGACGGCTGGATGCCTTCCTACAAGAAACAGAAGACACATCTTCTACACCACCCTATACACGTGGCCTCACTACAACAAGTTGGTACATCGTATACCACTTCATTGGAGCACTGGAGACAACACCGCCAGGGAGGAAACAGCGGCAGTTCCTATAAATTTTTGTAATGTTGGGAAGTTACCCCCCTATACTGGGGTATTGACTGAATATTATTGACTTTATACAGGTCTTTAAGATTCTAAAGGGAATTGACAGCATCAAAACTGACCAAATTTTCACACTGAATGAGAATCAGACAAGAAATAGTGGTCTCAAACTGTCAGGAAATAGATTTTTTTTTCGTTGGACGATGTCACGTCCTTAGCCTGAATAAAATCCTGTGCTTGTGCTGTGTCACGCCCTTGCTTGACTCCCGTCAATGGTACCGTCTATGGGTGTCGGTTGAAAACCTCACCCCTCCTTGTCCTCTCTTCCTTTTACTGGGGAGCCAGGTATTTTACATGATATGGAACCTCTTGATTTTTTCTTTATTTTGATAAGATAACTTATGTTTTTTGTACTGAAATAAATCGCTTTGCTGAGCAAACAGGGCAGAATGATAGGAAATGGCAACCCACAACACCAGCAGAAATTCAAGTTGTTTTAACATTAAACATGTTAGAAGGGATTGTGAAAACGCCATAACAAGAAATGAGCTGATCAAAAGATGAATTAATCGAGAGGCCAATTTTCAGTAAGGTGTGTGCATTTGAAAAAGTATAATAGATCAAACAGTACCTACATCTTACAAGTAATAAATCATTTGATGCAGAAAATCACCCCAATCCAAAGTTTAAAAAAAAAAAATTGATGATATATGAAATTATCAAAAAAGATCCAGAAATCGTATATTCCAAGTAAGGACTTTGCTATAGATGAAAGTCTCATGCTATTCAAGGGAAGGGTAGGATGAGCGCAGCATATTCCATTGAAAAGGGGTAGATTTGGAATAAAATTCCTCCTATGTGAATAAGAAAATGGCGATATCAAGTCCCATTGTGAATATGTTTCAAATCATACCATACAAAATATATGAGAACCAAATTTTGGAAATGTTACCATACAAAATAGATCATTTCATTCTCTTAATCTGTCTTTCCTTTTAATTTACAAAATAATGAAATGAAGCTTTTTTTTTTTTTTATAAGATTTTGATAACAAAGGAGTCATAATCTTACCCCATTTTACGTCTGCTCTCCTCTTTGCCTCCTTTATCTTTTGCTTTACTTCTATTCTTTTTTCTTTGTACCTCTTACATGATTCTCTCATCCTATATTTGAACCAACCAGTGAATACTCGCTTCTTCCCTTCTACAACCTCCTTTGCTTCCTCATCCCACCACTCACTACCCTTCCCTCTATTTCCTCCCATCCTCCTTGTTCCACACACCATCTTTGCACACCTTGTGACTCCATCCTTGAACCATCTCCATTCCTAGATCTAATCTATCCTTTACTCCCTCCCACTCCTCTCTCAACTTCTTCTTGTACTCCTTCTCCTTTTCTTTCTCATTTAACAGTTCACTTTAACCACCTTCTTACCTTCTATCCTTCTCTTTCTCCATATATCTTCCACTCTCAACTTACCTTCCATCAAAAAATCATCTAATATTCCCCACTCTCTCCCCTTAGAACATGTTTATCCTTAACTCTTCCTAATATACTCCTGGTCATTACTATATAGTCCATTAACGCTCCATCTACCACCCTTCCATCCACCACCTTCTCCCATGTGTACTTATGCTTGACTTTCTTCCTAAACACTGTATTTGCTATGATCAACTCTCTAGACACATCTCCATCATCAACTCTCCACTACGATTTTTTCATGGAACTCCACACTTCCCAACCACTCCGTCAATTGGTTCATTTCCTACCTTAGTATTAAGGTCTCCCATTTCTCCCTAATCCCTCTATGCACTCATTTAGATATATTCAAAAAGCCTCCTTTTCCTCTATACACTCTTCTCACTACCAGGTCCATATACACTTACAAAAACCCACATCTTACTTCCCATATATATATATATATATATATATATATATATATATATATATATATATATATATATATATATATACACACACACACCTATCCCCCAGCTGTCGCGTTTTACTGCTATCGCGCATACTTGAAAAGCTGACACAATTTTCATATCACGCATCAAATTAGCTGCTATCGCGCGCCTCTGGCCCAAATTTTCATATCGCGCGGCGCGCGGCTGCTATCACGCACCCCCGTGACGTCACGGGCGGCGGCCATCTTCGTTGGCTTGAGCTGCACGCTGATTGGTCGAGGGTTTGTTTACATGTACAGGCCCACCACACTGCTCCTACACGGTGCGCTGTGTGTGAGTGTTGGCACGTGATAGCTGCAACATTTTTTGTAGAAGTGACTTGTTACTTGTTCTCGGGCCCCACTCCTTGAATAAATGAGTACTACAGTACATACAGTATTCAATTTCTTTTTGAACACTTATGGAAAAATGTGACCCAAAAGACAATTCACCAAGTATGGCGAAATATGTAGGGTTTGCTGGGGGACCGACGCGGAAGAGTGGAATGTGAGGCACAGTCAGCGAAGGCCGAGGCCGAGGCAGCTGCACAAGAGGCCCGCCAAGTTCCTGTAGGTGGTTTTGAGGACACAACAGAGGGTGGAATCCTGGAAATTATACAGCCAGCCCCTGTTACAGTTGCTGACATCATGGAAGAGGACGAGGATGAGGAGAGAGGAGAACATGAGTAGGAGGAGGGTCAGATAACCGCGCGTGCGGGACTCACCATAGCCGGCGTCAAGGAACGGATCGACTTGGGCATCAGGATGCGGCACCTCTTTGAGCAAGATAACTCCATCTACAGTGAAGCAAGATGTTCGTTCGTTATTGGAGCACTAGAGGGTTACAACGAACAGTATCATGCCCACATCAACGCCCTGCAGCAACGCCAGATCACAACATTCTTACGCCGGCGCGCCGAGATACAATCAGCCGACCCACAACCAGGACCATCACAAGAGGAGGATTGTGGGGATGATGCGGATGATTTTGAGGGTTTTGAGACTCCTGCAGCCATAAATGACTTCCTCGACGATATACAACGTCGAGTGAGGGGTCACTAACAAGGCACCCCAGCCTCGGAACCCCTCTAACCCACCCAAGCCCCTTATCACCCTCAAAAAGGTAAAATAAATGTCTATGAAATGTCTATTTTCCATTTCATTGCCTTGATATGTTTATTATATTGCAGCACTGGAATGTATGTTTAAGCAGTTCTGTTCAGAAAGGTGAAAACAGTGAAGATAAAGGAGAAATATTGGTGAAGTTGGAGGAAACATTTTGGTCTGGATACCAATTATAATTAATATCATTAGTACTTAAGTTCCGCTATCGCGTTTTCAGCTATCGCGCGGCTTTAGCCGCACCAATTAGGCGCGATACACACTGAATGGTTCCCAGTGATCAATTAATATATTTTTCAACCACATATCACTTTTAATTCCATACCATCCCAAACGAGACTGAGAGTCCCTCGAAAGAGTCATCCGTTGGAAATTGAAACGCGGACGAGCCGAGGATTCGAACCCAGCTAATCCGTAACAAAGTTAAATTGACGTAAACCAGTACGCTATCAAGGGAGATCTCTTGATAGCATACTGGTTTACGTCAATGTAACTTTGTTACGGGTTAGCTGGGTTCGAATCCTCGGCTCGTCCACGTTTCAATTTCCAACGGATGCCTCCTTCGAGCGACTCTCAGTCTCGTTTGCGATGGTATGGAATTAAAAGTGATATGTGGTTGAAAAAGATATATATATATATATATATAT